>NW_024103875.1:0-14779 GCF_003945595.2 Pipra filicauda
TTGGAGGGGAACAGTTGAGTGTGATGCTCCTCCAGCTCTAAGCTGCCAGCACAGGGCAGCTGAGCCCAGGACTGATGGGCAGAGCAGTTCTTCTCTCTGCACTAAGGGACCGTCCCTGTGCCCCTCAGAACCCACCAGACTTGACCTGCAGTGCAATAGAAATGTCAGGGATTTCAAACCTCCACAACCACTCCTAAGTGTGGCAGGTGCAAGTGGGTGAACAAATCCAAAGAATTCCCTCAGCTCTGTCCTTCATTTGGGCAAATTGCAAACAGCAAAGCTGAGAAGCTCTTGGATGTATCACGAGTACATTTCATTTGAGATCACTCTGCATTACAAGTTCCCTCTCCAGCAGAGCAAGAAGGAGTCCTTGGGAGCCCATCAGAGAGTTCCTGCTTCCAATGGTCCCCTCAGCCAGCAAAAGGCAGAACTCAGGGGAGGGAACTGCAGGGAGGTCTGAGAGAGGAGAGAGAGCCTGAGAGTGGGGTGGCTGAGATGGGTAATGTTTGGCTGCAGAAGCCTGGTCTAACTCAGCAGTGACTTTTCCTCCTCAACAGATCAAAATACTCTGAGGAAGGAGTAAATGTCCAACAGCAGCTCCATGGCCCAGTTCCTCCTCCTGGCATTGGCAGACAGGCGGGAGCTGCAGCTCCTGCACTTCTGGCTCTTCCTGGCCATCTCCCTGGCTGCCCTCCTGGCCAACGGCCTCATCCTCAGCGCCGTAGCCTGTGACCACCACCTGCACACCCCCATGGGCTTCTTCCTGCTCAACCTCTCCCTCACAGACCTGGGCTGCATCTGCACCACTGTCCCCAAAGCCATGCACAATTCCCTCTGGGACACCACAACCATCTCCTACATGGGATGTGCTGCACAGCTCTTTTTCTTTTTCTTCTTCATCTCAGCAGAGTTTTCCCTCCTCACCATCATGTGCTACGACCGCTACGTTGCCATCTGCAAACCCCTGCACTACGGGGCCCTCCTGGGCAGCAGAGCTTGTGCCCACATGGCAGCAGCTGCCTGGGCCACTGGCTTTCTCAATGCTCTGCTGCACACAGCCAATACATTTTCCCTGCCCCTGTGCCAGGGCAATGCCCTGGGCCAGTTCTTCTGTGAAATCCCACACATCCTCAAGCTCTCCTGCTCACACTCAGGCTACCTCAGGGAAATTGGGCTCCTTGGGGTTATTGCATGTTTAGCACTTGGTTGCTTTGTTTTCATTGTTTTCTCCTATGTGCAGATCTTCAGGGCTGTGCTGAGGATCCCCTCTCAGCAGGGACGGCACAAAGCCTTTTCCACCTGCCTCCCTCACCTGGTTGTGGTCTCTATTGTTATCAGCACTGCAGCATTTGCCCACCTGAAGCCCCCCTCCATCTTCTCCCCATCCCTGGATCTGGCCCTGTCAGTTCTGTACTCAGTGGTGCCTCCAACAGTCAACCCCTTCATCTACAGCCTGAGGAACCAGGAGCTCAAGGATGCCCTGAGAAAAATGATGACTGGATGCTTTTCAAGAGCAATAAATTGCCCATTTTCTGGTGTGTAGCATTCAGAATGGGACTCCTTAATGGCCCAGCCTTCCTGGTCACATTTTTCATGGAGGTCATCAGGTTCTTCCTGCAATAATTTTCTGGGCAATGATATATTATTATGCCTCTGCCTTCTAATTTAGTGTCTACCCATTCAATTTGACTGAGAGATGTAAAAATGATGAACTGTACTCTCTAAGTATTTAAACAAAATAAAGGACCCTGCAGTGCCTTCTTTGTCCAAGACCCTTCTTCTCAGATGTTCCCAAAGGACAGCACACTGCAGGACAGGGGGTATTTGCAAACAGGAAGGGGACAATAATCCCAGCCCAGCAGCACTGCCAGGGAGCAGCAGTGCTTGGTCTTTGCAGAGCTGCTCTCTTGCCACTCCCACACTGTCCTCCTGAGCCCCTTTCTCTGGGTAAGGCCTGAGTGCTCTCTGAGCACAGTCCTGGGGGGTGGAAGCCCTTGGAGCACAGGCAGGGACAGGCCCTGGCAACTTGTGAAGCAGAGCTGGGCTCCCTTCCAGCATCTCCAAGATGCTCTGGGATCCTATTGAGAGGGCAGGGCATGGACTGGGTCACTTCTTCTGTCACCTTGCTCCAGGGCTGCAACTCTCCTGCAGTGTCCCCATGACACTCCTGCTCTCTGCTTTCCAGGTTCCATTTTCAGATCCAGTCTTTCCCTCCTGTTCCCAGGGACATCCTGGGAGTGCTTCAGAGCTGCCATCCTGGGGCAGCTCCTGCCCAGCGTGGGCAGGCACAAGGTCTCTCCAGCTGCTCCTCTCCCCTCCCCAGTGCCACTGTTTTCTGCAGCCTCCTCATCCTTGCCCAGCACAGCCCTCCTGCCACAGTTGGACACAGCCCTTGTTTCCTTTCCCACCGTCCTCGGCACCTGCCCAAACCCCTCACTCCTATCCTGAATGCCAACAAACCTTCAGGGCATGGAGGCCCTGGGGAAAATGACTGAGGAACCTGTCAGCTCAGCGTCGAATCCGAATTGGATTTGTTGGCCTCGAGGAAGAAATCCCTTCTCATTGTCCAGAACCACCAGGACAACCTGTGTTGTGTCCTGGGCACTCCTCTGGCAGTGTGGGATATGGAAAAGGGTTTGGTGTCAGGGATATTGGGAAGGCTGGGCAGTGTCACTGGGAGACCTCTCCCAAACCCTTGGAAAGGCCAGAGCCAGCCCAGAGCTTCCTGGGGCCTTGGCAAAGGCAGACATGGAACCAGTGTGCAAACAGGGCAGCAAGGAGGGTTGGCAGAGTTCCAGACTGCTCAGGCTCAGCAGGGAAGGGGAGAGGGCAAGTCCTGCTGCAGCCATTGCCAGGCATGGGAAGGACAAGGCAGGGATGGCAGAACCCCTGTGGGAGGGAATAGAAGGGGATGTTGTGTGCCCAGACTTTATCAAGGCCCTTGACATGGTCTGCTGTGGTCTCCTTATGGCCAGACTGGTGAGAGCTGGACTGAAGAAGTGGAAGATGTGGTGGGTGGGAAGTTGCTGAATAAAGAGTGGTCAGCCCTTGACCACCAACAAAGAAGATGTCTCTATATAATGGGACAAAATGTATTTTCAAGTCCTTTGTGGATGATGCCAAATTTCAGGAAGACCTTGAGCAACCTGTCTTTATTTCAAGACAAATATTGGGGCAGGAACTCCAATAAAATGAACTCACTGCCCTTTTATTCCCCACCAGTACAAGGAAACAAAATATAAGGATAGTATAAGTGAAAAAATAAGTTTACTGACAAGAAATACAGCAGCAAAAACAACAATACCAACAGAAGAGTTCAAATCAACAGCAGAGAGAGAAATCACTTTGTCTCTCCCCCCATTCTGAACGCCCTCTTGTAAACAGATAAAAATGATGATCACCACCTGCTTCCCTACCCCCTTTTGCATCCAGGGGAACAAAGAAATAATACAAAACCAGGGGAAAGAGGGGACAAAGCCAAATATGGGAAACTCTCTGGTCTGAGATCAGTTGTGCTGCCCAAGAACACGCTGACCCCGGAGGTGTCCAAGCGGGGCAGAGCCGGTGACTCCGGTCCGTGCGGCGGCGGGGGGGAGGCAGCGGCTCTGCTTGATTCCATGGAGTTCTGGGGAGGCACAGTGGGTGCCATGAGACTCTTCAGTGTCACTGTGGCCCCTTGGTTCCATGAGATTCCACAGTGTCCCTGCATTGCTTTGGTTCCATGAGGCCCTACAGTGTCACAATGACCCTGATTCCATGCGGTTCTGCAGCATCAGAGTGGCCCATGGATTTCAGTAGATTCCACAGTGTCCCAGGGTTCCTTGGGTTCCCTGAGGCCCTGCAGGTTCACAGTGGCCCCTTGAGCCCATAAGGTTCCTCAGTGTCACAATGGCCCCTTCATTCCACAGAATTCCACAGTGTCCCTGGGTTCCTGTTTTTCCCATGATGTTCCCCAGTGTCACAATGGCCCCTGAGATCCAGGAGCTTCCATTATGTCCCAGGGTTCCTTTGTTCCCGTAAGGGCCTGCACTTTCCAAATGGCTCCTTGGATCCATGAGGTTCCAAAATGTTTCAGGGTTCCTTTCTTTCCACAAGGCCCCAAGTGTTTAATGGCCCCTCCATTCCACAAGATGGGCAAGGACCTGCAGGGCCCCGAGCAGGCCCAGGGGGTTGGCAGAGGAATGGGAGGTGACCTGGATCTGCTCAGCTCTGCAGTGACCCCCAGGAGAAGGGCCTGGGCTCTGGCAGGGATGTCCTGTGGCACAGGGGCTCAGGATCCAAGTTCAGAAGGCCAAGTGCCCATGGCAACAGGCAGAGCTGGTGCAGAGCCATCAGGGAGGGTCTAGAAATGCTGCTGGGAGGGGGTGGGAAAGCAGGAGGGGTGTGTGCAGCCTGCAAGGCCAGAGCAGCAGCAGGGCCAGGGCAGGACAGCCTGCAGGAGAGATGGCCAAGGGCTCTGGCAGGGCTGCAAGGCCCAAAGGCACCCAGGCCTTTGTCCCCTTGCCTCTGGCAGCTGCCTCTGCCACTCAGGCCACCACAAGCCACTTTCCTGGCAGGTTCTGCCCTTGGGTTCTGCCTCGCCCCTCCCTCAGGAGCCTGGCAGGGGTTGCCCAGTTTTGGGCCTTGGTTGTTCCTCCCCCTCCCATCCCAGTGCCCCCCAAACAGCCCTGAGCCAGCCGGGAGGGACAGGATCTGCTGGGCCAGGGCCTGGGGCTCAGCCCTTGGCCTTTGTGCTCCACAAAACCAAGGCAGGCTTTGCTCAGCATTGCAGGGGCCTGCCCAGAGCCTTTGTCTGCCTGCACTCCTGGCCTCCAAGGAGCTGCTCCAAGGAGTCCCTGGGGAGGCTTTGGCAGTGCCTGCCCTCAGTGGGGCCCAGCAATGCTTCAAGGCACTTGCAGTTTGGCTTCTGACTTCTTGAGCAGCTTCTTCCATCTTCTCTCAGTACCTCAGGATCATGGGCTGGGCTGCAAACACACCGTGGGGCTCATTAAAATGCAGAAATCCCTCAGGATCTCTTTGTCTTCCTTTAATTGTCTTCAAGGCAATTTCAAAACAAGTCTTCAAAATTTGTACTTTTTTTCTTTTAATCCAAAAATGGATATTTTTTAGTTCAGAGGAGAAGTGATAGAGGTGTTCTCCAAGTGATCTTGATGCTGAGTGTCTCCTCAGGAGATCCACACTGACCCTGGATGATCAACCTTGCTCCTCACCCCCCAACCTCACCAGTTCTGACATGGTCCATCTTGGACTGACAGCTGATGCAGCTCCAAACACACTGTGGGACCCATTAAAACACTGAAAAACAAATTATTTCCCTTCCTTTATTTGTCTTCAAGACTTCAAGACTTCTACAGCTAATTAGAGTTGTTTTGTAGTTTAGATAAGCAGGAAGATTTCAAAGTGAATGTCACAAAAAATATATTTTTTGATGAAAGGGAATGATTTACACAGAGCCTTGGGATGCAAGAGGGTCAGGGTGCAAAGGATTTGGATCCAAAGACAAGGGGGCAAAAGAGATTAGTAGCACTTAATCACTGACCAACTGAACAGTTATCAGGTGATTCAATAGCTTTTGCCACAATTTTAACAGTGACTGAATTAGAGATTCACAACAACATTCACACCCCAGTCAATTCACACCCAGGCAGAGATGTGTGCACACATCAAGAGCTGGCTGTGGAAAGGTCCCTCTCCAAAATTCTCCTTGTTGTCAAGGAAACACTGCCACCAATCCCTTTGTGTTTGCCACCAGACAAGGGTCCCAGCTGGAGGAGTGTTTGTGGAGGGGGATCAGAATTGTCCTGGGCATCAGCGCCGCTCTTTGGAGTGTTGCAAACTGGAGGGTTCCCGAGCTGGGAGAGGCTGCCAGAGGTGTCCCACTGAGAGGGAGGGGCTGGGGAGCTGCCAGGGCCTCCCTCAGCCCCGCTGGGTGTGGGCTCACAAGGGGACTGGCTTTAGTCATCTGCTGAATTTCCATCCTGGGGTCAGGAATGACTGGAGTTTCCAAACTATTTGGGAATTGTATCCAAACTGTTCCATTTGGGTTACAATTCAGGCAGGGAATATTCCAAGGCTTTCCTGGGATGACTGATTATCCTGTGTTCCCAAACTGTTCCACTCCGAATTGTTCCCACCTGTATCATCCAGGAGCACCTGGTCCAGTCCAGGGACACTTCCCCACACTCCTGGTCCAGTCCAGGGGCTCTTCATTGCTCAGCTGGTTTGGTCAAGGTTTGTCAGGAGCTCCTGAGATCGACCAGGCCTGAGGAGAATGGGGGGAGGATGCACCACCACAGAAGCTTCCAAGAAAGATGGGAACAAACTTTTTTTAGGGATATTTTTAGCACTCTCCAAGATGTTTGCAGATGAAAACATTGTGCTCATAATCTAAGATAGTCACAGTGATATATTTTATCAAGACCTATTGCAGAACACAGGGCAATGATTTTATATTGGATAAAATGAAGAAATACTTACCAGTGGGGCTGGCAAGAACTGCAACAGGTTCCCAGAGAAGTGGATGTCCCATCCCTGCATTTGTCCAAGGTCAGGGAGTGTGAGTAACCTGAATTAAGAAAAGATGTCACTGCCCACATCCAGGAGTTTAGACCACCTGAGCTTTTATGTCCCTTCCAATCCAAATCATTCTGTAATTCTTTGAGTCTAAAGTCACAAACTCCTTCTCCAAAGAATTACTATTGCTATGACATGAATTACCATGTTTTTGAAGAAGCCATTTCAAGCCCAAAAGGTAAAACATTAATTCCAGGGAACTTGCAAGGTATCTGTATGAAACTGTAACCAAGTGGGTCAATGGCAGAACCTCTCAGGGTGACCTTGCAGCTGAGGATGGGGGATTCAGCCTCAGACTCTGATGGGCAGCCAGAAAGGGGATTTGGGGACTGGGCAAGACTTGTCCTGGGATGTCTAGGAAAGAACCAAAGCAAGGGGAGGATCACAGTGGTTACTGAAGGAACAAGCATGAGAAAAGAGAGAGAAATGAGGCTGAAAAAGCTGGTCATGTTAAACAGGAGGCTGGTCAAGACACGTCCCTGGCTGTGCCCTGCAAGTGATCCCCACAGCCTGTCCCCTTTTCTTAAGAACTCCATTGCCAAGAAGTTTCTGTGGGGAGGGACCTCTCTGCTCCTGGCACAGATTGTGGCCCAAGTTCCAGCCCCTGCAGCAGGAGCCACAAATAGTCAGGTCTTGTGTTCTCAGGGGGGCCAGACTCTGCCCAGACTGGGGGGTGTGTGTGTTGGAAGCACAAAAGAGTGAAGCAAATGCAAAGCTAAACACCCAATGTAGGCTGACTTTGTCCCTAAGTGGGGGCTGAGAATTGGACCCAACATGTGCAGGGACAGAGGGAGGGGTTTGTCCCCCTGGCCCTGCCCAGAAGGGACACCTTTCAGGAAGGGTTGTGGCCTTGGCTGTGCTGAGGGTTGCCCCGGGCAATGCAGCTTGGGATTGCAGTGGCACTGTCAGGGCTCTGCAGAGCTCCTGGCAGTTCCTGCCTTTGTCCCCAGCAATGCCAGAGACCTGCAGGGGTTGCAGTCACTCACTTGTGCTCTTTGGGACCCCGCCTGGCTCTGCTGAATGTCAGCAGGCCTGGAGTTCCCAGACTGTTCCTGCATCCAGGGTCGGGCCTGCAGTGACGTTTGTGCAGCATTCAATTGGGGCAGTGGCAGGATGGCCATGGATCCATTCCTGCACAAACACAATGGGGCTCCATCCCAGGCAGGGAGAGAATGGGCCCACAAATGTTGCAAGGATAAGAACCAGGGAGTTTTGGCACTGTGGAACCCCCTGGAACCAAAGGAACCCTGGGACATGGTGGAACCTCCTGGAATCAAGGGGACATTGTGACCCTGCAGCACCTCCTGGAACCAAAGGGAGTCTGGGACATGGCAGGGTCTGATGGAAACAAAGGAACCTCCTGGGAACAAAGGGACCCTGGACACTGCCAAAAGTCAGGGTGACAAGGGAACCCCAGGACACTGTGGAATCTCCTGGAATCCAGGGGCCATTGGAATCCACTGGGGCCTCCTGGAACCAAAGGGAACATGGGACACTGCGGAACCTCATGGAATCCAAAGGACCCTGGGACTTTGTGGAACATCAGGGAATGAAGGGGCCAGTGTGACATCCCAGAACCTTTTGGAACCACAGGGAACCAACAGGACATTGTGGAATCTCATGGAATCAAGGGTCCATTGTGACCTTGTGGAACCTCACAGAATCCAGGGGCCATTCTGATTCTGCAAGGCCTTCTGGAGTCAGAGGGACCATTGTGACACTGGGGAACATCATGGAATCAAGGAACCATTGTCCCACTGCAGAACCCCAAGGAATAAGGGATCCAATCTTTGCCTCAGATTTTGTCAAAAAATTAAATTTAAGGAATTACAAAAGTGGGATTGAACCACTTTTGTCCCACAGGTTTTAATGATTGGCCAAATGAGAATATTTCTATAAAATGAATCATTTATTCGTACAAATCATCAGACAAAAGATCTTAATCATAGTTATTTACTGCACAATACAAAGGCTAAAATACAAGAAGTACAATATAAGATCGGATAGTGCACTGTATTGAAGCAATTATTGAAACAATTATATTAAATCTAGCCAAAAGAAATAATTATTACGTAGAGATCTGATGGAACTCACCCAGACCAACAGTCGTGGGGAGATTTCTTTTGCTCAGCCTTGAGGAGTGTCCTTGGAGGGTGTCCCCAAGGCAGGAATCTCCACACATCTACCCCAAGAAGGGCTGTGTTAGAAGAACCTGCCTGGGTGAAAGGGGACTGGACTTCCCTAGTAGGAAGGGATTGACTGCTCCTCACAAATGGACAGGCCAGTGAGCAGCTTCTCTGTCCCATCCAACTTCCAAGAGCAGGAGGTGTGTTTGGAGTTGGGTGAACCAGGCTGGTTTGAGCATCATTCAACACCAAAACCATTCCCAGGGTGCCACCGGTAACTGGCAGATCTCACAGACAGCTTGCATGAGAGCTGGCACTGTTGGCATTGTCTGATGGCATTTTAGGCCTTATCAGGGTAGGCCCTCCTGCCCCCCGGGTGGAGAGGTTGGCTGTGAAAGTCCATCCTGGAGATGCACAGGGAGCCAAGAGTTGGGCTCCTGAGTGACACCCAACAATGGACAGGGGGATGGGACTGACCAGATGAAAGTGTCTCAGGTAGATCTGACCACTCCTTGGGCCTGGCCATCCACACAGATGTTTCCCCAGTGAACAGATACTACAGAGGATGTTTGATAACATTTCTGTAACCCCAGAATATTGGAATAAATGTAGACTTAACTCTGTACAACACAGAAATTCATAAAGGGTCTTGATTTTCTTATCTATTCAGACTGAATTAGGATGTACCTGGGATCATTATTGGCTGGGGATTGCTGATGTCAATGTATAAAACAGGAAAAAAGTAAACAGGCCACAAAAAAAGACATCTTTTTAAGTAGTTTTAGTAATACAATATATTCACTTTGAATACACTTGTGAGATCTATCTAATTAACCACAAAAGAATTGAAGACTTACAAGTACATTATTCCCAGGGGCTTGTCTGGTTAAGATGCCATCAGTGAGAAGAGAGTGTGGAGGAATGAGCAGACAAGGAGACCATCCCTGGGGCTGGGGAAGCAGGAACTCAGAGTCACTGGTTCCAGGTGGAAAATGGACTGTGGGATGTTTCTGGGAGAGCCCCTAAAGGCTGTGCTGGTTTCAGGGGGAGTACAGTTAAATTTCTTCCCCATGGCTGGTGCAGGGCTGTGTTTTGGTTTGTGCTGAACACAGGGTTGATAATCCCAGAATGACAGAATAGGATGAGTTGGAAGGGACCCACAAGGATCATCCAGTCCAACCCTTAGCCCTGCACAGGACCATCCCCAAGGGTCACACCATGAGCCTGAGAGGATCATCCAAACACTTCTTGAGCTCTGTCAGCCTTGGTGCTGTGCCCACTGCCCTGGGGAGCCTGGTCAGTGCCCAACCACCCTCTGGGGGAAGAATCTTTGTCTAAGATCCAACCTAACCCTGCCCTGACACAACTCCAGGCCATTCCCTCAGTCCTGTCCCTGGTCCCCCCAGAGCAGAGCTCAGGGCCTGCCCCTCCTCTGCCCCTCCCCAGGAAGTTGGACCTGCACTGAGGTCTCCCCTCAGTCTCCTCTTCTCCAGATGAACACACCAAGTGCCCTCAGTGTCCTCACACGCCTTCCCCCCAAGGCCCTTCCCCATCTCCCTTGCCCTCCTTTGGACACTCTCCAATGGCTCAATCTCTCCCTTCCATTGTGTCCCCCCAAACTGCCCCAATGGTGCAGGTGAGGCCGCCCCAGGGCAGAGCAGAGCGGGACAATCCCCTCCCTGGCCCGGCCGGCCATGCTGGGCCTGATGCCCCCAGGACAGGCTTGGCCCTCCTGGCTGCCAGGGCACTGCTGACTCAGGGCCAACTGGCCACCCACCAGCACCCCCAGGGCCCTTTCCCGGCCCTGCTTTCCAGCCTCTCCTTCCCAGTCTGTCCGTCCAGGCGGGGTTGCCCCATCCCAGGGCAGAATCCGGCACTTCCCCCTGTTGAAGTTCTCAGGGCTCCTAAAGAGCCGGGAGGTCACGGGATGTCAAAGAGCCCCACGGAGCTCAAGGGACCCTTGGGACACTGTGGAACCTCCTGGAATCAAGGGGCCTTTGTGACATGTGGGGCCTCATGGAATCAGAGGAACCTGTGGAATATCATGGAATCAAGGGGCACCTGTGGCACTGCAGGGTCTCATGCTCCAGAAGGAACCCTGGGACACTGTAGGATCTCATGGAACCAAGGGGCCATTGTGACACAGCATGGCTGCAGGGAATCAGGGCTCCAGAGTAAAAGTCCATGGCCTCATGGAAAAAATGAATTCTGGGACACTGTGGAACCTCAAGGAATCAAGAGGCCATTTTGACACTCCAGGGCCTCATGGAGCCAAAGGAACCCTGGGACTTTTTGGAACCTCATGGAGTCAAGGGCCAGTTGTGACACTGCAGAGCCTCATGGAACTAAAGGAATTGTGGAGAACTGCCGATGCCTAAAATCTGTCCTGACACAGTTTTAAACTCTTTTACTGTTCTTGGCTGTTAATAAAGACAATCTGACTGTGTCACTAAAAATAGAAGTTTTATTCTTCCATCCTCCTCGTCCACCCCAAAATGGCAGAAAAGGCATGCAGTGTTTACAGTGAAGCTTTTTTATCCCACCCAGCGCAGGAATTTCTAGGCTACAGGGAAGGAGGCACGCATGGACCTATTTAACACACTGTCACACACTTTTTCTAACTTATCCACACTAGTCAAATGTTTCTAACAACACACTGTCATTCTTAATTATAAATTAATTCCTATTTCATAAGTGGGGTGAACTAAAGCAGTCTCTTCCTTCTCATTTTTAACTTTGGTAGCAGGTGCTCACCGCAGGTGTCCTTCCCCTGAAGTTGCAGCTCCTTCTCTCCCTCTCACAGAGTGCCCAAGGCCGTCTGATGGATTCCATCCCTATCTCTGAGGCCTCTCTCTGGGGAGCTGCCTCTGGCTCTCCAGCCTGAACACCTGTTTGGTCTCCCACCCCCCAGCTGTGATTCAGTTTTCTGGAATGATTCTAAATGACTTAAAAAGCTTTTTTGGGCCATGATCTAGGCAACTGCTGCCGTGGATAACGTGGATTGCAGGAAGGCAGAAGAGAAGGACGTGAAAGGGCCACCTGTGAGCAAAAGGTATTTTTCGTTTTCAGTAGTCTCTGAATTTTTGTTACTAGTTTTCTGTTTCTGTGGAAGAGTTCAGTGTCCTCCCTCCTGGGAGGGATGGGAACAAATGATTAAACAGGGAAAACGTTGTGGCTGAGCTGTTCCAACACTGCAAACTGTCATTTGTCCAGATGGTCTACAGATGTCCAAATTATTGAAAACCTTCCATATGTTTCTTTTCAGGGAGAGAGAAATATTTGATGAAGAAATCCAGCAAAGGCAAAAGTGCAAGGCCAAGCCTCAGCCTGCTGAGAGCTGAGGAGTGGCACCGGCTGCCCCAGAATTACATAGGGAAAATAAGAAACAGATGTTTTGGAATGGGATCGAGCCATTTTCAATGGGATTGATTCACTTTGAGGTGACAGACTGATCCCTCTCGACTTTTGGGATGCAGAGCTGGGAGAGACTGGAATGTTAATGGTCCACGGCTCCAACACTCTCCAGTTGCAGAAGCAGTGGGGGCTTTGCTGCCCATGGGCAAAGGAACTGCCCGGGGAAGGGGGGGTTAATGGGGCTGGGGGGAGAGAGGAGGGGCAGCACCATGAGCAGGTGAGTCCTGAGACCCTCGTGGTGTCCCCAAGACCATCTTGGTGTCCCCACCCCCCCCTTGACACCCCGAGACCCCCCTGGTGTCTCCAATGTCCCCAGGGCCTCCCCATGGCCCCAATCCCCCCCCGACACCCCCAATTCCACTGTCCCCAAACCCCTCACCACTGTCCCCAAACCCCATCCCTGATGTCCCCAACCCTCCATCTCACCCCAGGAGACCCCCCCTGGACCCTCTGACCACAAAAACACCCCTCCTTCCCCCCACGCTCACAGAAAGGCCAAGGGCATTTGGGGACACGTTGGGGACAGTTGGGGGGCTTTGCGGGGCACTGGGGGATTACTGGGGGATACTGGCACACACTGGGGGGAACCAGGGGGCACTGGGAGGGACTGAGGGGGAACTGGGGCACACTGGGGGACACTGGGAGGGACTGGAGGTGAACTGGGGCACACTGGGGGACACTGGCAGATGACTGAGGAGTTCCTGGGGGATTACCAGGACACACGGGGGGACACTGGGAGGTTACTGGGCCATACTGGGGGTTACTGGGTGCTCACTGGAGGATCATTGGGCCACACTGGGAGGCAGTGGGAGGTCACTGGGATGCACTGGGTGGTCACTGAGGGGGTTACTGGGCTGGACTGAGAGTCACTGGGAGGTCACTGGGCTGTACTGGGGACATTGGGATCCCCTTACCCAGATGTGGTACATCTCGTCCCTGGACTTTGGGGGGCACCACCAGGCCCCCTCCCCTGGGGGCTGGGGGACCCCCTGAACCGCACTGCTGAACCCTCCCTGTAGGATCTCTGTGTGCTGAGTTTTGCGGTCTCTGGGGTTCAGGGCGGGCATCAGGATCCCCTTTCCCTGAGGTCGGTCCGCCGGGCCGGCAGGGGCGCTGTGGCCCGAAAAGAAATGGCGGGTCCAGCACGTGACGCGGGGCTTCATGGGAGTTGTAGTTCTTTTATGAGCTCTCCGCCGGCGCGCCTGCGCAGTGCAGCCAGGGCGTTGGAAAAGCCCCCGAGCCCCGCAGCCCCCAAGAGGGCTCCAAGGCCCCGCGCTCTGCCCCTCGGGAACCCCCGAACCCCTCCGCTAAACCCTCCCGAGCCCTCCAGCCTTTCCACTCACAGTGCAGTGCACCCGCCGCCGCCTCCTCCATCACTTCCCCACAGCCGACATGGCGCTCTGTGCGCTCCCCGCCTCCAGAGAGACCCCCACAGTCAATCCGCGGGCGGTCTCGCCCCCCGCTCGCCCGATGCCACGCCCAGGCACCGGGCGAGCGGGAGAGGAAGACTTTGAGCCTTCATCCCCTGCGACCACCCGAGAGCAGCACCAGAGAGAAGTGCGCAGGCGGCAGAAGGCGCGTCCCGAGATTTCCATGGAACACCGCCCACTCTGGGGGAGCTCGGGAAGATGTAAAAATGTGCAACGAATATGTATGAGCTAATTTCCCAGGAACTGGAACAGTCCTGTGTGTGCAGGGACACAGGTCAGGGGGTGCTCCCCCAGCAGCCCTCTGTCCCCACAGCAGGTTGGGAGCTCAGGGGGCCACCCCGGACCCCCCTTTCCCACCCCCCTCTGCCCCACAGCTGCTGCAGCACCAGCTGCTGGGTGGGGGGAGTCCCCCCATCAGCCCCCAGGGTTGGGGACCTGTGGAGAATCGTGACCAGAGCAAGCACAGAAAGGGTTACAGAAGCAGTGGACATTCCCAGGGCGGATCTGCCCCCTCCCAGAGCCCCAGGGAACCGCTCCAGGGCCCAACTGATGGGGGACAGGGGGGACCCATATGGGAACCCCCCTCCCTCTGTCCCCCTGCCCACTGTCCAACACCCCTTTTCTCCCCTCTCCCACCCCTTTCTCATCATCCCCACAGTCCTCAGCTCCCTCCCCGGCTCGGTTTGGGGCTGTTTCTTCCCCTCTGCCCTGCTCGGTTTCAGAGTCTCAGCCCCTTCCCTGCTCAGTTTGGAGGTCCCAGCCCCCCCTTTTCTCCCGTTCTCCCCCCCTTTTTCCACTGTCCCCTGAAAGGGAGCTGTTAAATATTGGGTGCTGAAAAAGCTGCTACATCGTGTCCATTCCAAATTAAGCCTGCATTTATTAGCATGGACTGGCATCCAAATGGCAGCAAGAAGAGTCTTCTAATTCTCTTCTTTTTAATCCTCTCTGCAGTCGCCAATTTCCCCTCGAAGCGGGCAGGAAAACAGGAACAGCCCTGGTGTGGTCGGGGAGCAGCGCTGACCCCAAAGGGCTGCATTTCCCCTGCCGATCGTCCTGCTCTGCCCTCCCCCGGGGCTGGCTCTGCCTGGCGCTGGCCGGACGTCCCGGGGCTCCTCACTGAGCAAACCCCTTCCCAAACTTCAGGGACAAGTCCAGACCCCGGCTGGCCTGGGAGGAAGCGACAGCAGCGCAGGCTGAGTGGGTGGGATGGGGTCCGAGCAGCGGCGGGAAGTTGCA
>NW_024103876.1:0-13847 GCF_003945595.2 Pipra filicauda
CTGAAGCTCTTTCCACATTCCAAACACCTGAAGGGCTTTTCCCTGCTGGGAGGCTGCTCAGGGACCACCAGCTCGCAGCTCCGCCTCAAGCTCCGGCCGCCTTCCCGGCACACGCTGGCTCTTTCCTCCTCACAGCCCCCTGGGATGGCTTTGCAGCCCCTCCTGCGGGGGCATCTCCGGCCCTTTTCCTCCCCGCTGCCTTCCTGCGCCGGGGAGCCCTTCAAAACGGCCTCTCCCACCAGGCTCTGCCACCGGGATTTGTCCTCCGCGCTCTCCGGCCTCACCTCGGGGCCTGGGGCAGGAAGCAACAAGGACACACAGGGGATTTGCCTCCGGCCCACAGGGAAGCCCAAGGACATCCCCCCAACTCCGGCCCCAGCAGGACGGCCACAAAAGACAAAAGACCGACCCAAAGGGGCACTGACTTCCTCCTCACCTGCCTGGGGGGCCCGCGGCATCTTCCTCTTCCTCGCAGCCTCCTCCTCCATCCGCCCAAGCTTTGGGAAGCAGAAATCCTGCTGGGGGGGAAAAAAGGGGGTGAGTCCGTTGCCTTAGGGGTTCCTCCAGCCCACGTCCAGCTCTAGGACTCACCGGGCAACTTGTGTCCATAAAAACCCCCAGAACACCAACATTCAGCCCAAAAACCCCTCCCAGGAGTTCCCCCTCTCTGCTCTCTGGGGTTAAGGGGGTCCCCCCTGTCTGGCCTGATGGCACTTCTGCCTGCATTGGGGGTCCCCCTTCTCCGGGCTGCCGGGGGTCCCGCGGCTCTGGGGGATTCCCACTCTCCGGGGTCCCCTTTAGTGTTGCCAGGGGGGTCCCAGGGCTCACTTCTCCCCACTCTGCCTCCCGGGGCCGGCCGGCCCTCCTCTCTCGCCTCCCACCCTCGCAACCCTCTTGGCGCTCTCGGCTCCCACCCCGCCTCAAGGCCCCCCCTCCTCTCCACACTCCAAGGCCTTCCCCCTCTCCGGGACCCCCGCTTAAGGGGCCCGGCGCTCCCTCTCTGCTCCCCCCCCTCCAGCATTCCGGGGGTCCCCCAGCTCCGGGATCGCCCCTCTCCGCTCTCCCCACTCCGCGGCTACCGGGGTTCCCCCCCGGCTCTCACGAGGGGCCCCCAAACCGCTCTCGTCCCCCCCTCGCCATTGCCGAGCCACCGCCAGGACCTTTGGGCTGCTCTTCTTTGTGCTCCCGCTCGGCTCCTCCCTCGGCTGGGCCGCCGCTTTTGGCGGGTTTCCTCCTCCGGGATCTGCCCCCTGCAGCCCTTCCCTCCCTGGTCCAGCCCCCTTGGGCCCCCCTTGGGCCCCCCTTGGGCCCCCCTTGGACCCCCCTTGCCCAATAAGTCTGATTATACAGACAAGCAATTGGTTTTAATCCACAAAACCCAAATGTAGAACCCAGCACCCTGGGCCATGAACAAAGTGCTGTTCCTTGGGCCCCCCCAAAGTCCAAAGGAAAGGGAGAGGGGAAAAAAAACCTGCTGGTGGGAGAGCTGTTGCAGTCTGGTCAAAAGTGGGGATTGCAGTCCAGTTGAGGGGGGTGGTCTCAGGCTGGTTGAGAGCGGTGAGCTGCAGTCCTCCTCTGGATCCCACGAGTGCTAAAAAGGTTCCGAAACTCCAGGTTTATATATTCTCCAGTTCAGGCAGGAATGCCCAGTCCTCCCCTCAGAGTGGGGAATTCCATAAAAGGCTATGAGGATACTCAGAGCGGGGAATTTAATAAAAGGGCCTAAACTCGGTCTATTATAAATATTATAATTAGACGTAGCAATCATATGAATATGTATGTAACATGTTGCAATCACTCGTAGAAATTGTATAAAATGCTGTAATTTCACTGGAGAGACAGAGCAGTTTGTCCAGCACGAGCTGGCTGCTCTCCAGCGTTGCCTAATAAACAAACCTCGCTGCTTAAAGACTAACTCTTGTCTCTGAGCAGTTCTCTGCGCCTTCTTGGGGGCAAAATTGGCATCATGGGGCAACTGGGAGCAACTGGGACCATGCTGGGGTAACTGTGATTGTACTGAGATCATACAGGGATCATAATGGGAGCAACTGGGTCTCTGCCCTGAGCAACTGGGAGCAACTGGGATCACACTGGGAGGAACTGGGAGCAACTGCGACCACACTGGGGATAACTGGGGTCATACTGGGATAACAGTGGGAACAGCTTGGTCCATGCTGGGGGCAATGGGATCATCTTGGGAGCCACTGGACCCACAGTGAGGGTGACTGGGGTCATACTGGGAGTGACTGGGAGCATTCTGAGGGCAGGTGGGACCATGCTGGTGGAACTGGAATATACTTAGAGCAAGTTGGGTCATACTGGGAGTGACTGGGATCATACTGGGAGCAACTAGGACCACATTGGGAGTGACTGGGAGTGGCTGTGAGCAACTGGGATTATGCTGGCAGCTACTGGGAGCAACTGGGAGTGAGTGGGACCACATTGACTTCAACTGGGATATACTGAGAGAGACCAGGAGTGACTGGGATCATTCTGAGACTGACTGGGATCATAGTGGGAATGACTGGGAGTGCCAGGGATCATCCTGGGAGCAACTGGAACCATAGTCAGTGACTGGGAGGAACTGGGAGCCTGCTGGGGGCAAATGGCTTTGTCCTGGGAGTGCCAGGGAATGTCTGGGTTCATCCTGGGTGTGAGTGCCACCATCTGGGGTGTCACTGGGATCCTACTGGGATGGTCCTGGGAGGGACTGGGAGGGAGTGGAACTCTAGTGGGGTGACTGGGAGTGACAGGGATGATACTGGGAGTGACTGAAACACAGTCACTGGGTGAATGGGAGCAACTGGAACCACGCTGAGGGCAACTGGGCTCATACTGGGCTCATACTGGGCTCATACTGGGAGTGACTGCAATAATACTGGCAGTATGTGAGAGGCACTGCAACCATACTGGGGGTGACTGGTATCAAACTGGATTCGTACTGCAAGTTCCTGGGATCATACTGGGGGTGACTGGACTCATAGTGGGATCATCCTGGGAGCAACTGGGACCATGCAGGGGGCAAATGTGGAGTCCCTGAGAGGGAAAGGAACCATCCTGGGGGGGACTGGGAGCAACCGGGACCACCTTTGAGGGCAATTGGGATCCAATTGGGAGTGACTGGGAGTGACTGGGATCATACTGGCAGTGACTGGAACTACATAGAAGGGAACTTGGAGCCAGTGGGGCCATGCTGGAAGTATGGTGGAACTGGGAGTAACGGGGAGTGACAGGGTGCATGCTAGAGGCAACTGGCATAGACTGGGAGTGACTGGGATTGTACTGATGGGAACTGGAAGCATCCTGGGGCAAGTGGAAGTAACTTGGTATGACTGTGAGCATGCTGAGGGCAACTGGGATCTACTGGGAGAGTCTGCAACCATCCTGGGGGTGACTGGGACCACACTGGGAGTGACTTGGACTGGGAGCACCTGGGAGTGACTGGATGTACAAAGGGGCAACTGGGATTGACTGGGACCATGGTGGGGGAAGACTGGGACCATACTTGGATTGAGTGGATCTGTGCTGGAGGCAACTGGGAGCAGCTTGGCCCATGCTGGGGTAACTGTGATTGTACTGGGATCATACCGGGATCATACAGGGATCATATGAGGAGTGACTGGGTCAATCCTAGGGTCAACTGGGAGCAGCTGGGATCACACTTGGAGGAACTGGGAGCAAGTGGGACCATGCTGGGGACAAGTGGGATCACACTGGGATCCCAGTGGGAGCAGCTTGGCCCATGCATGGGCAAGTGGGCCCACAGTGAGGTGACTGGGTTCATACTGGGAGTGACTGGGAACATTCTGAGAGCAGTTGGGACCATGCTGGTGCAACTGGGATATACTGGAAGTATGCTGGAGGTAACTGGGATCATAGTGGGAGTGACTGGGAGCACACTGGGAGTGACTGGGAGTGGCTGTGAGCAACTGGAATCATGCTGGAAGCTACTGGAAATGACCGGGAGTGAGTGGGACCACACTGGGGGCAACTGGGATATAGTGGGAGACACCAGGACTGACTGGGATTATACTGGGACTGACTGGGAGCAACTGGGACCTTGCAGGGGGTAACTTGGATCCTACTAGGAGAGAATGGAATCAGACTGGGAGTGACTGGGATCATGCTGGGATCAGACTGGGCGTGACTGAGTGAGATCATCCTGGGGGTGACTGGGCCCATCCTGGGGGTGACTGGGCCCATCCTGGGGGTGACTGGGAGCCCCTGGGCCCGTGCTGGGAGCCCCTGGGCCCCCCTGGCTGGAACTGCTTTCCCTCCTGCGGGTTCTTGGCAAAGGCCCCAAAGCACAAACTCTGCTCCGAGCCCTCGGGGCGTTTCCTCCCTTTGGGCAGCAGCAGCTCCTGAGCCCTGAACAGGCTCCTGTCCCCTGCAAACACTTCACCTGCCTTTGACCTGGGAGCTCTCAGTGACTCACACATTTACTGAATGTTTAAACTTGCCTTTTTCTCTTACTTTTCTTCTTTTCTTTTGTCTTTCTTTCCTCTTTATCCTTTCTAAAATTCCCCCTCCTCTCTCTGTCCATCCCCTCTCTGTTCCCCTCCTCTCCCTCTGTTCTTTGTGCCGCCAGCATGATCCCAGTTGCTCCCAGTATGATCCCAGTCACTTACAGTCACTCCCAGGATGGTTCCAGTATGGTCCTGGTCACTCCCACTATCATCCCAATCACTCCCAGTCACTCCCAATTGGATCCCAATTGCCCTCAAAGGTGGTCCCAGTTGCTCCCAGTCCCCCCCAGGATGGTTCCTTTCCCTCTCAGGGACTCCCAGTCTGAGTCCAGTCTGGTCCCAGGCACTTTCAGTCACTGCCTGGAGGAGGCCATTTGCCCCTGCATGGTCCCAGTTGCTCCCAGGATGATCTCAGTATGTGTCCAGTATGTGTCCCAGTATGGTCCCAGGAACTTGCAGACACTTGCAGTACAAATCCAGTTTGATCCCAGAAATCCCAGTATGGTTGCAGTGCCTCTCACATACTCCCAGTAGTATTGCAGTCACTCCCAGGATGGTCCCAGTATGAGCCCAGCAGGGGCCCAGCTGCTCCCACTCTGATCCCAGTTGCCCCCAGTGTGGTTGCTCCCGGATGGATCAGGAATGGGGACCCCTTTGTGCCCCCCCCTTGTGTCACCCTGTTCTGAGGGAGCTTTGGGGGGACATCTGCACCCCAACACCGCATCCAACACATCCCAAAGTGTGCTGGGACCCCTTTGAACTTGGGAATTGAGGGGAACCATGGAAAACCCTTCTCAGAGAGAAAATTGGGTGACCCGAGTCCTGGATGCTTTTAAGAAAGAGCTCTAAACATTCCTTGAAGAATGGAGGGGGGTGACTTTTTTATTCTTGACCTTTCCAGTTCTCCATTTGGGGGCAGGATGTCCTCTGGGCCAATGTTTTGTTCCCTTTGCAGTGAGTGCAGCCTCAGAGGGCTGAGCCCTCTCTGGCTGGGCTTGGCCTCTCCTGCAGAGACTCAGGCCTGGCTGGGCTGCCCCAGGCAGACGCTGCAGGAAGAAGAGCTCAGGCCGCCTGGCTCTGGTGTCCCTGGGGCTCAGCCTGTGCCCCATTGCTGGGCAGGGGCTGAGCCCCACCTCTGCCTCGGGGCCTTGGCCAAAGGGCTGGCAAGGAAGAGGCCCAGCAGCCTTGGGGCCTGCCCAGCTTTCCTCCTCCCTGGGGGCTCTCAGTCCTCCCCTGACACCGTGTGGGCCCAAGGCCTTGCTGGCTTCGGGCTCACGGCCCGCCGGCACCATCCCAGCGGCCTGACCCCCCTCCTTCCCCTCTCTCCAGCCTCTCCTGCCTTTGCTGGCAAGGGGCCATCCAAGGAAAAGCCCGGTTCTCAGCAATGGCACCTGTGGCACGGCTGCAAGGCTCGAGTGGGCCAGGCAAGAGCAGGAGCAGCGAGAGCCTGAGGAGCCAGGAGATGCCCTGGCTGGGCATCGTGCTGCTGCGGGACGAGCTGACACCTCTGCACAGTCTCTGCCCGTCCCTGCCAGCCACTTCTGCCCAGGCTCTGGGCACGGGGACGCAGCACTGACAGTTTTCAGCCCCCGCGCTGTTCCACAGAGGCTGTGATGTCACAAGGCCCTTGCCTGGCAGCCAGGAGATGGGCAAGGCAAGGCAAGGACGGAGCCTCGGAGCCACCAGCACGCTGTCCCCAAAGGCTGGGCTGGCACAGAAGCCCAGAGTCCCTGAGCTTGGCAGAGACTTGTGAGATCAACCGGCGTCCAGCCTACGCCCCATCCCCAGCACGTCAAGCAGAGCACGGCACTCAGTGCCATGGCCAGTCTTTGCTTAAACACCTCCAGGGACGCTGACTCCACCACCTCCCTGGGCAGCCCATTTCAATACCTAATCCCTGTTTCTCTCCAAAAAGTCCTGCTCCTCTCCCTGACAAACAGCCCCTGACAGGCAGGTCCTCGTGTCCTCTTGTCCTGTCGCCTGTTGCCTCGGAGAAGGGGCTGACCCCCACCTGGCTCCAGCCTCCTGTCAGGAAGTTGTGGACAGGGAGAAGGTCAGCCCGGAGCCTCCTCTTCTCCAGGTTGGAGAAGCCCAGCTCCCTCAGCTGCTCCTCACAGGCCATGCACTGCAGACCCTTGCCCAGCTCCATTGCCCTGCTCTCCACCCACTCCAGCCCCTCAAGGTTCTCCCTGAATTGAGGGGCCCAGAGCTGGACACAGCACTCCAGGGGTGGCCTCACCAGTCCAGCAGAAGCATCACTGCCCTGCTCCTGCTGCCACACTCTTTCTGATCCAGGCCAGCCTGCCCTTGGCCTTCTTGCCCACCCGGGCACCCGCTGGCTCAGGTTCAGCCTCTGTCCACCAGCACCCCCAGGGCCTCTCCCACGGGGACCCTTTGCAGCTCCTCTGCCCCCGGCCTGGAGCTGCAGGGGGTTCTTGTGGCCAGAGGCCCCAAAGGCACCAAAGGCACTTTGAACCTCATGCCCACGGGCTCGGCCCAGAGGTCCAGCCTGTCCAGGTCCCTCTGCACAGCCTTCCTGCCCTCCTGCACATCCACACTGCAAGCCAGCTTGGGGTCCTCTGCCAATTTGCTCATGGAAGACTCAATGCCCTCCTGCACATCCCCACGAAAAATAGGCAACAGGACTGGGCCTGTTACCCAACAAGTTCTAGTGCTTGACAAAGGAGCCCACCCAGCAGCGGGGAGAAACTGCTGGCAGGAGATTGAATGGGGGCAATAGACAAGGGATGATGGACAAGTTCTGGCCCATGGCCTTTTGTTAGAAAAACAAAGTAAAAGCTTAAGGCCTGCCGTATTTCAGTGGTCATAGACCTGGCAGAGAAATCTCTTTTTGAGACCTGGACACCAAGAAGGCAGAATTTCTAAACCACAAAGACCCTTCAAGAAACCAGAGACAAAGACAAAACTAACACAGACAGTTACTGAGGCTCTCTCTATCCAGGGAAAAGACAAGAAAAGGACAAAAACTGTGGACTAAGTATCATGCAAAGTGAGAAATCAAGAGCCAATAGAAGAGAGAAGAATTCCTGCAGAGAACTGGTAAGCCAATGGGCAGGAATTCCTTTGTTTGATAAAATGTAAAAATAGTTAAAAGCTTTGAGAACTGATGTACAGGTGTTAGAGAGCAATTCCTGTGTCCCTTCAGCGCTGAATGAAGTAGGGTCACCTCTGGAACCCAACCAACTGCTCAGAGATTTTATTCCCCGGCTTTCACTGACAGTTTCTGGGGACCCAGATGAGACAAAGCAGCGCCGACAGGGCAGAGCAGAGGAATCGTTGGCCCTGCAGCGTGTACCAAAGGAGTTTTGGGGAGATCTTCCAGTTCCCTGGTCTGGAGAGTTCACCATGCCTTCTTTTCTGGGAAAAAGAACAGGCCATGAATTTTGGGTCCTTGATTTTAAGGCCTTTTGCCTGCACATAAGGCACAGCACTGGGAAGGACGCAGCGTGAGGCTGAGAGGTTTCTGTCCTGGTTTGTGGGCTTGGGTGAGATTGGGCCATAATTACAGGACACCTGTAAAATCTGGGCTTTGGGAAAGGTTGGGGAGGGTTGGGAAAGGTGTTCAAAGGGTGGTTTTGCCTGAGGTGTTAAACATGGGAGTGGGTCTGTCTTCCCAATTCCCAAGAGAAGAGATCCCAGAAAGCTCCCCTGCAGGTTGTGTTTTAAGGAACAGGAGAAGAGACCGAGGGTAAGGGGTTTCTTTCCTGGAGGGCAGGGCTGTCGTTCACTTGCAGGAGCCCTGTGCTGAAATTGCCAGTCTGACTGCCCAAACTGAACACAGCTGAAGATTCCTGCCAGACAAAAAGTACCAGCACAGAAAGCTCTTGCTGCCCATGGAGTGCCCAGGGTGGCTCCCCAACTGCATCTGAAACCCGAAGGTTCCAGGCTTTCTTTCCTGGGGGAAAGGCCGTGACATCCCAAAGAGTCCCGTGGCAGACAGGTGGGGCTGCACTGTGGGGGTGTGAGGTGTTGGTTCTTTGGTTTCCGGGGGCTATTCCAGAATGGAGAGGACAGGCTGTGACATCACAAAGGGGCCCATGGCACAGGGGTTGGGCTGCACTAGGGGCTGTGAGACATTGGTGTTTTGGTTTCCAGCAGCCATTCTGGAATGGAGGGGATAGGCCGTGACATCCCAAGAGGGCCCATGGCACAAAGGTGGGGCTTCACTCTGGGGTTGTAGGGCGTTGGTTCTTTGGTTGCCAGGGCCCATTCTGGAATGGAGGGGACAGGCTGTGACACCACAAAGGAGCCCTTGGCACACGGATGGGGTTGAACTGTCACATGGGGGGGGCTTGGTTCTTTGGTTTCCAGAGGCTATTCCAGAATGGAGAGGATAGGTCAGAGTGGATAGGACAACAAAAAGGCCCAAAGCACATGGGTTGATCTGCACTGTGGTGTGGGGTGTTGGTTCTTTGGTTGCCAGGGCCTATTCTGGAATGGAGAGGACAGGCTGTGACAAGAAGTGCCTGTCAGAACGGACACACAAGAATCTTATGTGGACATATTCTCTGTTCTGCCCTGCACATCTCTGTGCTGGGATCAAAACTCAGCCTCTCTGCTTCCCTCTCCTGAAGGACTTGTTCTTAGACATCCCTTTCCCCTGCGCTCCTTTCAAAAGCCCTCCTGGCAATTCCCAAGCCTGTACCCAGCTCTCATCCCCTCTCTGTCCTCTTCCCAATCCCCTGGTCAATCCCAACATCCCAGGACAGGGATCCCAGTTGCTTGGCTGCACTCCCACCTAGTTCCATATGCTGGGCCATGATATCCCAGCACTGGAGCAGCCAGGTCAGCAGGGGCTCTCCCAGCTGGAGGCTGAAATCTTTTCACATCTCTCACAGCTCAGCCGGGGATGGGGATCTGGTGATTATCTCTGGCCCTGCCTCTTGCTCCTGTTCTGAGGGCTCTGCTTCCCCTTCATCCCTCACTAACTGAGCTGATTTGGTCTTGGATTTCTTCTGTAGAGGGGCAGCTGCTACTGGCACAGGTTGTTCCTCTGCAGTTTGAGTGGCCACGGTACCTCTTGGTCTCCTTTCCTCCTCCTCCCCCTGAGGGCACTGGGTCTTAGTTTAACAAGATTCCAACTTAGAAATTAAGAGACTTCAGGTGGAAGTGTGGAAAAGGAAAAGAAGCAGCTTTTTATTAACAAAATCTGAAGAAACAACAAATGGTGCAACCAAAAACTTTGAGAAGAAACCAAACAAAGTCCCAAATCCGCAGGTGGGGGGGAGAAACTGTCCCGGCAGTTCAAAGCTCTCGCAGCCCCGTGTGCTCGCAGCCAGCAGTGAAGGAGTCCCTTTTCCCAGGGGCAGTCCCCAAAGCAGAACACCTCGCTCCCAGATGGGTCGGGCTCTCTCTCTCTCTCTCTCTCTCTCTCTCTCTCTTTCTCTCTCTCGGTCGCTCTCCACAAGGTGTCCCGTGGGGAAAAACTTCCTCTCAGGAAAAGAGAACAAGGTGGCCAAAACCAGCTCCCGCTCTGTCCGGTCCCGGACAAACCCCAAAAGCCCCCGAACAAAGGACCCCCCGCCCTCCCCGCGGCCACCGCGGTGTCCCCGAGAGCCGCCCTCCCCCCACTGCCCCTGCCCAGCGCCTGCGGCTCCGCTCCAACCCACCCCAACCCGGGAGACACAGATGGCAATGGGGGGGACACTGGGAAACAATTCCAACACCTCTTTTCAAACCTCTGACACCTGCTTCCCAGACATTCCCAAAGAAGGGGCTTCCCGTGGCCTCGAGCCAGGGACCAACCTTTGTATTGAACCAACTCCTGGAGAGACACGTTCCCATCCCTGTCCCCATTCCCATTCCTGGGGTTCCCATCCCTCTCCCCATTCCCATCCCTGTCCCCATTCCCATTCCTGGGGTTCCTATCCCTCTCCTGATTCCAATTCCTGGGGTTCCCATCCCTCTCCCCATTCCCACTTCCTGCTGTGCCAACCTGCTCCCAGTGTCCCCATTCCTGTCCCCACTATCCCTATCCTGGTCTCCCATGTCCTCATTCCCATTCCTGGTTCCCACAGAGGAACTGCCGGATGCCGGAGGAGGGAGCCAGGATTTATTGCCCAAAGCAGGAGATTTTCACACCCAGATTAAAGCCTCAGGAATAATTGTGTGTCGTGGGTCAGAAATTGTGTGAACAGTTTCTGTTGCATTTCTGTGATTTCTCCCCTGGCATGGCTGGGTGCAGGTAGTAAAAAATGCTGCACCACTAATATGGCTGCAGGCCTTGTGCCAAGATGCCAAGGAGGAGTTTTTGGGAGGTGAATAAAGTTTTCTCATCTCCTATGACCACCTGTTGTGGTCCAATTAGCAGGGGACAGCAGAGCATGTTTTCCTTATGTAACCAATGTAGTGTGAACAAGAAGCTGAGCATCATGAGCACTATATAATCTGTCTTTCTCCTAATAAATCCGACATTTGCCTGATCATATTGATCCTGGAGCAATCTGTCCTTACCCTTCCATCAACAATTGGCGCCCGAACAGGGACTCCAAGTTCGTCAGTTCTTCGGGACGTGAGGCGAGCAGGAAGAGCCGAAGGAAGCAGCTGTTACAGGCAGCACTGCCCCGGTGCTGTGAAGGAGGCTGCGCACGGCAAAAATTCAAATCTCGCCCTGATCCGGTGAGTCAGCTGGTGGGAGCATGGGGGTCACACCTTCCAAAGACGAAGAAGTAGTGCAAAGGCTCCTACAATATATAGTCTCTCTAAGAGAGCCAAATTATGATAAAAAAACCCTTGAAGGGTTAATAGTTTGGGTGAGAGCTAAGAAGCTAATTTCGTCCACTCAAGCCGCCTTTGAGGTATCCATGTGGGATGCTATTAAGGAAGAGTTATGGGACGAGATTTCTAAGGGATCAAAGGACGCTAAAAAATACCCTCCGATTTGGTGTCTGATAGTTGAATCGCTGCAAGACTTAAGTACGGAACAGCGAAAACTTATAATTGCTCAAGGAACTTTGTCGGGAGTTAGTGAGACTGCGGCGTGCCTCCGAGCCGATAGGTCTGTTAGCGGGGAGGTCCTAGTGCCTGCAGAGACTGTAAGAAATGCAGGAGCAGCGGAGAGTGACGCTGGCACTCTGCCAGTGCCACCGCCCTTCACTGCGCCTGCGCTGCCAGCACTACCATCTTCCATTGAGCCTGCGCAGCCAGCAGCCCCTCCTTCAGCCGCGCCTGCTGTGGGCACGGAGTCATCAACTGCTTCTGAGCGTGCGTCGCCCGGAACAGAGCTGCCGGGAGCCTCCGCGCCGCTAGGTGTCGCTGCACCGCTGCCGCCTGGAAGCACCATGTCGCCTGAAGTTACGTCATCAGCTGTCGTCTCTTTAGAACTAGGAAGTGAAACCATGGAAACTGTGGTTGCGGCAGCTGGAGTTGTCCCTTCAAGTGTTGCCGTAGCAACTGAAGCTACTTCGGCAAGGTCTGCCGCCTTGGCAGAGGCTGCTACCGTCCTAGTGAGAGCTACCGTTTCGGCAGAAGCCACCACCGTTCCGACGGGGACCGGGGCCATCTCCGAACCGAGCATAGCTCCTCAGTCTCCCTCAGTTCTGCTGCCGAAGGAGGACGAGAAACTTAATCGTGATAATGCACAAGAGTTATTTTCATCATTTCCGTCCTTAGGCTTGTCTCCTCATGACAAGAGCTTGGACAATGGAAGCGAGAGAGCTATTATGCCTGCAATAAAAGACCTTAAGGACACCTTATTGCTTTGCTTTCAAAAGCTTGAGTCTAAATTAGAAGAGAGACAGCTTGTGCAGCTGAATACAACTCCCTCTAATGTTTTAACTTCAATTGAGAGTGAACCCTGGAAAGCTTTGGACTGGAAAATTTTAAAAGAAGTTAAAATGACTGTTATGCAGCATGGTTTAAAGAGTAATTATACACAAATAGTATTATGGTATCTTTTTACTGCTCATCTGCTGACACCATATGATATTCGTAAAATTATATCTATGTTACTTTCCCCTTTCCAGCAACTGGAATTTTTCATCGAATGGAGTACCAGTTGTGCTACAGTGGTTGCACAGCCTAGGCAGAAAGGACACCCTCTCTTTGGTGTTTCTATTGACATGCTCATGGGTTTTGGTCAGTACAACAGTGCATATTTGCAAAATCAGTTTCCAGATGAGGTATTAAAAACTAGTCAGGCTTTAGCTTATAAGTCATTGCTTATCATAAGAGATGCAAAGTCAAGACTCCCATGTATTTCAATTAAACAGGGACCCACAGAACCGTACGATCAATTTGTAGATCGTTTAAATGAGTCAATAAATTCAGATCCAGACATAGATAATGACGTGAAAGCAAAATTCTTAAACATGCTGGCCTATAATAATGCTAATGAAAATACAAAACAGGTTTTGGATACACTACCTAGGAGTGCTACTACAGCCCGGTTTTTAGAAGCTGCTGCAAAAAATGATCCAACAAGAGAAAGCAGCCTATTTAGCTGATGCTACAACTGCAGCTATAAAGCCCCTTTTGTCTGTAGAGACTGACACTTCTTCAGATTCAGACATACGTTCTGATGATGATGAAAACGAAAATAATACTGGAGTTTAGAACAAGTCAGCAACATTCCCAGAATTTTTTCAGAATTATTGAATAATAGAATTAGTATACTGGAGTTTGTTGTAGAATACAGCTGTTATAGGTTTAGACTTATTAGTACAAGAGTATTTAGTGAAGACATTAGTGATTTAAGATTTTTTCACACACTTTTGCACAAAGAAAAAGGGGGAAAAGAAGGATATCAGTTCTTTTCTATTGATTTGCAAAAGTGTTTCATATGTTTTAAGTTTTTTGTCCACAGGTGTTCTCTGATTATCTGCACATGGATGAGGCCCTGGAAAGAAGCTGGTTCTTCAAAACAGAGCTTCAAAACAACATCAGTGTTGTTGCTGTTGCAGGTGACAGTGAATTGCCAAGAGGGCACAGTGTTTAGTCTTATAGAGAGCACAATTTTTAGGTATTATGAGCACAATTTTTTGAAGAAGTACATAATTATAGAGGTTTAGAATTTAAGAAGGTGTGTTGTGTGAACTTTAGATTATTCACTATATATTAGTAAAAGAAAGTTTATCTATTTGGTTAGGAAACTTTAACATCATAAGGTACTGGAGGATTGTAACTTTTTAGCTCATAAAACACACATATGGAATTCAAAAGTATGATTGTGTGGATGTTGACAGTGGCCACTGTGAGAGTTTGTATGTTTGTATGTGTGTGTGAATGCCTGATGATTAATGTGTTTTGATCCAACAACTACAAAACATCTCTAAATAAACACAAAAGACACATAACAAAAATAAATAAAGTTCCATTTCCAGAAGTGTTTTATACTGAATAAAGATGTTCAAGAAGAAATCC
>NW_024103876.1:16885-31465 GCF_003945595.2 Pipra filicauda
AACAAAGTGGATTCATACTGGAAGTGTTTGCACGTTACAGGGATCATACTGGGGGTGACTGGACACATACTGAGATCATCCTGGGAGCAACTGGGACCATGCAGGGGCAAATGGCCTCCTCCAGGCAGTGACTGAAAGGGCCTGGGGCCATTCTGGACTCAGTCTGGGAGTCCCTGAGAGGGAAAGGAACCATCCTGGGGGGGGAACTGGGAGCAACTGGGACCACCTTGGGGGCAACTGGGATCCTATTGGGAGTGACTGGGAGTGACTGGGATCATAATGGAGTGACCAGGACCATACATGAACCATCCTGGGAGTGACTGTAAGTGACTGGGATCATACTGGGAGCAACTGGGATCATGCTGGTGGCACAAAGGACAGAGGGAGGGGAGGGGAACAGAGAGGGGAGGGAAAGAGAGGGGAGGGGGAATTTTAGAAAGGATAAAGAGGAAAGAAAGACAAAAGAAAAGAAGAAAAGTAAGAGAAAAAGCTGAGTTTAAACATTCAGTAAATGTGTGAGTCACTGAGAGCTCCCAGGTCAAAGGCAGGGGAAGTGTTTGCAGGGGACAGGAGCCTGTTCAGGGCTCAGGAGCTGCTGCTGCCCAAAGGGAGGAAACGCCCCGAGGGCTCGGAGCAGAGTTTGTGCTTTGGGGCCTTTGCCAAGAACCCGCAGGAGGGAAAGCAGTTCCAGCCAGGAGGGCCCAGGGGCTCCCAGCACGGGCCCAGGGGCTCCCAGTCCCCCCCAGGATGGGCCCAGTCACCCCCAGGATGGGCCCAGTCACCCCCAGGATGATCTCACTCACTTTTAGGCATGCCCAGTCTGATCCCAGCATGATCCCAGTCACTCCCAGTCTGATTCCATTCTCTCCTAGTAGGATCCAAGTTACCCCCTGCGAGGTCCCAGTTACTCCCAGTCAGTCCCAATATAATCCCAGTCAGTCCTGGTGTCTCCCACTATATCCCAGTTGCCCCCAGTGTGGTCCCACTCACTCCCGGTCATTTCCAGTACCTTCCAGCATGATCCCAGTTGCTCACAGCCACTCCCAGTCACTCCCAGTGTGCTCCCAGTCACTCCCACTATGATCCTAGTTACCTCCAGCATACTTCCTCCCAGTATATCCCAGTTGCACCAGCATGGTCCCAACTGCTCTCAGAATGTTCCCAGTCACTCCCAGTATGACCCCAGTCACCCTCACTGTGGGCCCAGTTGCCCACGCATGGGCCAAGCTGCTCCTACTGGGATCCCAGTGTGATCCCACTTGTCCCCAGCATGGTCCCACTTTCTCCCAGTTCCTCCCAGTGTGATCCCAACTGCTCCCAGTTGACCCTAGGATTGACCCAGTCACTCCTCATATGATCCCTGTATGATCCCAGTATGATCCCAGTACAATCACAGTTACCCCAGCATGGGCCAAGCTGCTCCCAGTTGCCTCCAGCACAGATCCACTCAATCCAAGTATGGTCCCAGTCTTCCCCCAGCATGGTCCCAGTCAATCCCAGTTGCCCCTTTGTACATCCAGTCACTCCCAGGTGCTCCCAGTCCAAGTCACTCCCAGTGTGGTCCCAGTCAACCCCACGATGGTTGCAGACTCTCCCAGTAGATCCCAGTTGCCCTCAGCATGCTCACAGTCATACCCAGTTACATCCACTTGCCCCAGGATGCTTCCAGTTCCCATCAGTAAAATCCCAGTCACTCCCAGTCTATGCCAGTTGCCTCCAGCATGCACCCTGTCACTCCCCGTTACTCCCAGTTCCACCATACATCCAGCATGGCCCCACTGGCTCCAAGTTCCCCTCTATGTAGTTCCAGTCACTGCCAGTATGATCCCAGTCACTCCCAGTCACTCCCAATTGGATCCCAATTGCCCTCAAAGGTGGCCCCAGTTACTCCCAGTCCCCCCTCAGGATGGTTCCTTTCCCTCTCAGGGACTCCCAGTCTGAGTCCAGTATGGCCCCAGGCACTTTCAGTCACTGCCTGGACGATGCCATTTGCCCCCTGCATGGTCCCAGTTGCTCCCAGGATGATCCCACTATGAGTCCAGTCACCCCCAGTATGATCCCAGGAACTTGCAGACACTTCCAGTATGAATCCAGTTTGATCCCAGTCACCCCCAGTATGGTTGCAGTGCCTCTCACATACTCCCAGTATTATTGCAGTCACTCCCAGTATGAGCCCAGTATGAGCCCAGTATGAGCCCAGTTGCCCTCAGCGTGGTTCCAGTTGCTCCCATTCACCCAGTGACTGTGTTTCAGTCACTCCCAGTATCATCCCTGTCACTCCCAGTCACCCCACTAGAGTTCCACTCCCTCCCAGTCCCTCCCAGGACCATCCCAGGAGGATCCCAGTGACACCCCAGATGGTGGCACTCACACCCAGGATGAACCCAGACATGCCCTGGCACTCCCAGGATAAAGCCATTTGCCCCCAGCAGGCTCCCAGTTCCTCCCAGTCACTGACTATGGTTCCAGTTGCTCCCAGGATGATCCCTGGCACTCCCAGTCACTCCCACTATGATCCCAGTCAGTCTCAGAATGATCCCAGTCACTCCTGGTCTCTCTCAGTATATACCAGTTGAAGTCAATGTGGTCCCACTCACTCCCAGTTGCTCCCAGTAGCTGCCAGCATAATCCCAGTTGCTCACAGCCACTCCCAGTCACTCTCAATGTGGTCCTAGTTGCTCCCAGTATGATCCCAGTCACTCCCAGTATGACCCAACTTGCTCTCAGTATATTCCAGTTCCACCAGCATGGTCCCACCTGCCCTCAGAATGCTCCCAGTCACTCCCAGTACGACCCCAGTCACCCTCACTGTGGGTCCAATGGTTCCCAAGATGATCCCATTGCCCCCAGCATGGACCAAGCTGTTCCCACTGTGATCCCAGTATGACCCCAGTTACCCCCAGTGTAGTCGCAGTTGCTCCCAGTTTCTCCCAGTGTGATCCCAGTTGCTCCCAGTTGCTCAGGGCAGAGACCCAGTTGCTCCCATTATGATCCCTGTATGATCCCTGTATGATCTCAGTACAATCACAGTTACCCCAGCATGGTCCCAGTTGCTCCCAGTTGCCCCATGATGCCAATTTTGCCCCCAAGAAGGCGCAGAGAACTGCTCAGAGACAAGAGTTAGTCTTTAAGCAGCGAGGTTTGTTTATTAGGCAACACTGGAGAGCAGCCAGCTCGTGCTGGACAAACTGCTCTGTCTCTCCAGTGAAATTACAGCACTTTATACAATTTCTACGAGCGATTGCAACATGCTACATACATATTCATATGATTGCTACGTCTAATTATAATATTTATAATAGGCCGAGTTTAGGCCCTTTTATTAAATTCCCCGCTCTGAGCATCCTCAAAGCCTTTTATGGAATTCCCCACTGTGAGGGGAGGACTGGGCATTCCTGCCTGAACTGGAGAATATATAAACCTGGAGTTTCAGAACCTTTTTACCCCTCGTGGGATCCAGAGGAGGACTGCAGCTCACCGTTCTCAACCAGCCTGAGACCACCAACCTCAACTGGACTGCAATCCCCACTTTTGACCAGACTGCAACAGTTCTCCCACCAGCAGGTTTTTTTCCCCCTCTCCCTTTCCTTTGGACTTTGGGGGGGCCCAAGGAACAGCACTTTGTTCATGGCCCAGGGTACTGGGTTCTACATTTGGGTTTTGTGGATTAAAACCAATTGCTTGTCTGTATAATCAGACTTATTGGGCAAGGGGGGCCCAAGGGGGGCCCAAGGGGGGCCCAAGGGGGCTGGGCCAGGGGGGGAAGGGCTGCAGGGGGCGGATCCCAGAGGAGGAAACCCGCCAAAAGCGGCGGCCCAGCCGAGGGAGGAGCCGAGCGGGAGCACAAAGAAGAGCAGCCCAAAGGTCCTGGCGGTGGCTCGGCAATGGCGGGGGGGGCGAGAGCGGTTTGGGGGCCCCCGTGAGAGCCGGGGGGGAACCCCGGTAGCCGCGGAGTGGGGAGAGCGGAGAGGGGCGATCCCGGAGCTGGGGGACCCCCGGAATGCTGGAGGGGGGGGAGCAGAGAGGGAGCAACGGGCCCCTTAAGCGGGGGTCCCGGAGAGGGGGAAGGCCTTGGAGTGTGGAGAGGAGGGGGGGCCTTGAGGCGGGGTGGGAGCCGAGAGCGCCAAGAGGCTTGCGAGGGTGGGAGGCGAGAGAGGAGGGCCGGCCGGCCCCGGGAGGCAGAGTGGGGAGAAGTGAGCCCTGGGACCCCCCTGGCAACACTAAAGGGGACCCCAGAGAGTGGGAACCCCCCGGAGCTGCGGGACCCTCGGCAGCCCGGAGAGAGGGGACCCCCAATGCAGGCAGAAGTGCCATCAGGCCAGACAGGGGGGAACCCCGTAACCCCAGAGAGCAGAGACGGGGAACTCCTGGGAGGGGTTTTTGGGCTGAATGTTGGTGTTCTGGGGGTTTTTATGGACACAAGTTGGCCAGTGAGTCCTAGAGCTGGACGTGGGCTGGAGGAACCCCCAAGGCAACGCACTCACCCCTTGTTTTCCCCCCCAGCAGGATTTCTGCTTCCCAAAGCTTGGTCGGATGGAGGAGGAGGCTGCGAGGAAGAGGAAGATGCCGCGGGCCCCCCAGGCAGGTGAGGAGGAAGTCAGTGCCCCTTTGGGTCGGTCTTTTGTCTTTTGTGGCCGTCCTGCCGGGGCCGGAGTTGGGGGGATGTCCTTGGGTTCCCTGTGGACCGGAGGCAAATCCCCTGCGTGTCCTTGTTGCTTCCTGCCCCAGGCCCCGAGGTGAGGCCGGAGAGCGCGGAGGACAAATCCCGGCGGCAGAGCCTGGGGGGAGAGGCCGTTTTGAAGGGCTCCCCGGCGCAGGAAGGCAGCGGGGAGGAAAAGGGCCGGAGATGCCCCCGCAGGAGGGGCTGCAAAGCCAGCCCAGGGGGCTGTGAGGAGGAAAGAGCCAGCGTGTGCCGGGAAGGTGGTCGGAGCTTGAGGCGGAGCTGCGAGCTGGTGGTCCCTGAGCAGCCTCCCAGCAGGGAAAAGCCCTTCAGGTGTTTGGAATGTGGGAAGAGCTTCAGCAAGAGATCCAACCTCCTGAGGCACCAGCACATCCACAGTGGGGAACGGCCCTACACATGTGGGGAATGTGGGAAGAGCTTCAGTGACAGTTCCACCCTCCGCAACCACCGTCGCATCCACACCGGGGAACAGCCCTACACGTGTGGGGAATGTGGGAAGAGCTTCAATCAGATCTCCAGCCTGCTCCGACACCAGATGATCCACAGTGGGGAAAGGCCCTACATGTGTGAGGAATGTGGGAAGAGCTTTACTCAGATCTCCCATCTGCTCCGACACCAGATGATCCACAGTGGGGAAGGCCCTACACGTGTGCGGAGTGTGGGAAGAGCTTCAGGGACAGCTCCAGCCTTTGCAAACACCGTTGCATCCACACCAGGGAATGGCCCTACAAGTGCTCAGAATGTGGGAAGAGCTTCAGCACAAGCCCCAAGCTGCTCAGCCCCCAGCACATCCACACTGGGGAACAGCCCTACACGTGTAGGGAAGGTGGGACAGCTCCACCCTCTACACCCACCGTCGCCTCCACATCAGGGAGAGGCCCTTCCACTGTGGGGAGTGTGGGAAGAGCTTCAGGCAGAGCTCTTCCTTGACCTCCCACCAACGGACCCACCAGTAATGGAAGCCCCGAGTGCCCCGAGTGCGGGAAGAGCTTCGGCCGCTGCTCCAACTCCATCAGCCATGGGAGGACCCGCGTTGGATGATCCACAGGGACCCCCGTTGGGCACAGACCTGGTGTGCTGGTTTTAAGGTAAACCAGCAGGGGAAATGACAGTGGTGACATCACGGGGACATCGATGACATCACAGGGACATTGGTGACATCACAGGGACAGCGGTGACATCACAGGGACAGCGGTGACATCACCGAGGGTTAATTTTGGTGTGAAAATCTCCTGCTTTGGGCAATAAATTCCGGCTCCTCCTCCGGCATCCGGCAGTTCCTCCCTGGGAACCAGTAAATGGAATGGGGACAGGGGGAATGGGAATGGGGACCCCTGGAATGGGAATGGGAACACCTGGAATGGGAATGGGAACATTGGGTGCAGACTGGGAACAACAGGAATGGGAATGGAGACATCAGGAACTGGGAATGGGGGCACCTGGATTGGGAATGGGGACACCTGGGAGAGGGATGGAGACACTGGGAGCAGGTTAGGGACACCAGGAATGGGAATGGGGACACCAGGAATTGGAATGGAGACACCAGGAACTGGGATGGGAACACCTGGAATGGGAATGGGAATTCGTGGAATGGGAATGGGAACACGTGGAATGGGAACGGGAACATTGGGAGCAGATTGAGGACACCAGGAATGGGAATGGGAACACCTTGAATGGGAATGGGAACACCAAGAACTGGGAATGGGAAAAACAGAAGTGGGATGGGAACACCAGGAATGGGAGGAGGGACAATAGGAATGGGAATGGGGACACCTAAAATGGGATGGAACACCTGGAAAGGGAATTGGAACATCTGGAATGGGAATGGGAACTCCTGCAATGGGAATGGGGACACCTGGAATGGGATGGGAACAACTAGAATGGGATGGGAACACCTGGAACAGGAATGCAAACCCGTGGAATGGGAATGGGAACCCCCGGGCCCGGGCTGTGTCCCTGGTGAAACAGGAGGCCAGGCCCAAAAGAGTTCACGAAGAAATTTGGGCCTGCTAACAAGCTCCCAACAGCCAAGACCATCTGTGCTCGTTCTGTTCTACTGACTGGAGCAAAGCTTCAGAGAATAGTACAGGAACATGTCCTAGGCCTAGAGGGGAGAAATTAGAGAGACAGCAGGATCAGGGAGACATTGGAAGAGGAGGAATAGGCCGGGAGCCAGGGCTTTTTCCAAGCTTCAGGGAGCGGGTCAAGAACAAGGGAAGAGAAGGAAGGTCAAGCTGAGGAAGATGAGTTGAAGCCCCCAGAGCCATGGAGGAAGAGTGGAAGTCCCCTCAGGATTGAGGGCCAAGAGAAGCACCGCCCCAAGCCCCACCTGAGCTCCACCTATACTCCGCCTATTCTTAATCTGCAGAGAGAGATGTTGGAATCACTTGAATATGCATTTAATCCCAGCTGAAGATTGTACAAAAATGCTGATTTTGTGTGAAGCCTTGGAGCAAGTTTGTCCAGCGCGAGCTGGCTTGCTCCCAACGTTGAAGAAACAAATACCTTACTGCTTAAAGATAAAAAAGTCTCTGAGCAGTTTCTCGGACCGATTTTTCGGATTCAGCGCCCAGTCAGTCCCAGGATGATCCCAGTCACTCCTGGTCTCTCCCAGTTGCTCCCAGTTTCCTCCATGTGGTCCCACTCATTCCCAGTTGCCCCCAGAAGCTTCCAGCATGATCCCAGTTGCTCACAGCCACTTCCCGTCATCCCCAGTGCACTCCCAGTTGCTCCCATTATGATCCCAATCACCTCCAGCATGATCCCACTCACTCCTGGTATGATCCCAGTATGACCCCAGTCACCCTCAGTGTGGTCTCAGTTGCTCCCAGCATGGGCCAAGCTTCTCCCACCGTGATCCCAGTATGATCCCTGTTGCCTTAGTTCTGGTCCTGGAGGGTCCCAGTGTGCTCAGATCCTGCTCCCGGGGGGTCCTGCTGGGTCCCAGTCCTGGTCCCGGTGTATCTCGGTGTCCCAGTCTATCCCAGTCCATTCCAGTCCATCCCAGTCCATTCCAGTCCGTCCCAGTCCCTTCCCAGCAGCCGCCGCCGTTTCCCGGGTCCTGCCCCCCCGCCCCCCCAAGATGCTGACGGGGGTCGGGGCTCCGTCTTTGCCTTCGTCTCCCTGGGCCTGCCTGGAATGAAGGGGCCGCTGGGACACTGCGGGACCTCCTGAAACCAAAGGAACCCTGGGAGAATTTGGATACTCCTGGAATCAAGGTACAATTGGGACACTGCAGGGCCCCATGGAAAAAAAGGAACCTTGTGACACTGCGGAATTCATGGAATCCAGGGGCCTTTGTGACAGGGGGGCCTCATGGAACCAAAGGAAGCCTGAGGTGTTTCAGAAGGTCATGGAATCAAGGGGCCCCTGGGACACTGCAGGGCCTCTGGGAATTAAAGGAACACTGGGACACTGGGGCAGGACATCCCCCCTGCAATGGCCCCAAGACAATGCCCCATTTGCAAAGGGGTCAGTGCTGAGCTGAGAGGGGGCCAGGACAAGGCAGGAGATGTTGGACCCCAGACTGGTTTGACCCCAAATGAAGCCCCTGATGGTGAGGGAAGCCCTGGAGTCCAAGGACTGTCAGTCCCTGGGTTTCTACCAGAAAGGGCCAGTCCCCTTTCCCAGGGGCAGCTTCTTCCAACAGAACCCTTCTTGGGGGGTGTGTGGAGATTCCTGCCTTGGCTGGGGACCCCCCAAGGTCACTGCTGGAGGTTGAGAGCAGAGATCTCCCCACGAGCGCTGCTCTGGGGGAGTTCCATCCATCTCTAATTAAGAATTCTTGCTTGTTTGCCACCTTTAGTAGAATTGCTTCAGCAATTGCTTTAGTGTAGTGCCCTGTCCTATCTTATCCTGTACTACTGGTAGTTTTAGTGTTTCTACTGTTCACTAAATAATTCTGTTCTGTGTCATCCTTTGCAAAAATAAATAATTCATTTTCTATCAATAGATTTGATTTGCCATCATTAAAGCCTGGGGGACAAACATGGTTCAGTCCCCCCTCTAGAATTGCTCTAAATTTCAACTGTTGGCACAATGCAAGGCTGAGATTGGATCCAGCAGCCCCCAGTACCCCAGAGGAAGTTGGGAGCTCAGGGGGACCACCCTTTCCCAACCCTCCAGTACCCAAAGACCCTCATGGGACTGTCCATCCCTCCAGACCACCCCCCTTTTCCACCCCTCTCCCTGGTTCTCCCACTTTTCCATGGTCCCCTTAAGCCCCAGCCCCCTCATGTTTAGTTTGGGGTCTCAACCCCCACTTTTTCCCCCTCTCCCACCCCTTACACATCATTCCCCCAATCCCCACCTCCCTCATGCTCAGTTTGGGGGTCCCACCCTCCCCTTTTTCCCCCTCTTCTGACCTCTCCCACCCCTTTCCCATCATCCCCCAATTCTCAGCCTCCCTCTCTCTCCACTTTTGGGGGGTCCCACTCCTCTCCCATTCAGTCTTGGGGTCCCACCACCCCTTTTATCCCCTCTGACTCACCGACCCCCCCCTTCCCAACACCCCCTCTCACCCAAGAGCTCCTCACGTGCAGCCAGGGGAGGCTCCCAGTAACACCAGAGTCCATGAAAGTCCCCCCAGAAAAGGGTTAGGTGGAGTTCTGGGTGGACTCTGAGTTGGTTTGGAGGTTCCTTGGGGGCTGTGGGGTGGTTTAAGGGGGTCCTGCACACTTTGGGATGCGCTGGATGCCGTGTTGGGGTGCAGATGTCCCCCCAAAGCTCTCCCAGAACAGGGTGACACAAGGGGGGGGCACAGAGGGGTCCCCATTCCTGATCCATCCTGGAGCAACCACACTGGGGGCAACTGGGATCAGAGTGGGAGCAGCTGGGCCCCTGCTGGGTTCATACTTGGACCAGACTGGGAATGACTGCAATAATACTGGGAGTATGGGAGAGGGACTGCAACCATACTGGGGATGACTGGGATTAAACTGGATTCATTGAATCCACTAGAAGTGTCTGGAATTTACTGGGATCATTGGAGGTGACTGGACTCATAGTGGGATCATCCTGGGAGCAACTGGGACCATGCAGGGACAAGTGGCATCCTCCAGGCAGTACCTCCCATTTCTGAGGAGAGAGTTAAAAAAACCCCACACCCCCCCACAGCCAAGGTCAACTCCCCCTGCATTCCATCTGGCCGTCCCAGTCCAGCTCCAGGATGCTCTTTTGAGCTTCTTAGCTCCTCTCTCTCCAGTGCTGCATGTCTAAAACTTTTCTCCTTAATAGGAGCTTCATTTAGCTAGAAATGGGATATCTCTCTCCAGTGAGCCAGCTGCTTGCCATTCCGTTAGTCCCTGACCACAGGCAGCACTGAATCTGTGATCTCTCCCCCTCCAGTTTCTCAGAGTCCCTGGGTAACCCTGAAAGCACTGCTTCAGTATCAGTTTCTGCAAGAGGCCTTCCAAAAAGCAGCTAGGGGATTAGGTGAGGGGAAGAACCAGAAAATCGCACACATTCTTCCCTGGATTCGTGAAAGACAATAAGAAAGAAATACAAGACCCCCAAAAGCAAGTCCACTTGATGGGAGCGGCAGGTGAGCATCTCTGGTTCAGTAGTGATACGACGCACTCAACTGCAGCTTGCAGACAAGAATCCTGAAACATTCCAGTAGCCAAGATTGCCACCTGATCCCAAGGTCCCCTGTCCTCTGCCCCATGCATTTCCACGGGACCAAAGCCCCTATGCACAGCAAAAGGAAAGTATGTGAATGTACACACATGGTAACTTGCTCCTGGCCTTTTCAGCCTATGGAGGAAGACAACTTCCCTCATTAGAAAATGAAGCAGGTCTGACCTGGACTTTCTCAAAACACTCTAAAGCCAGAGGCAGGTTTCTCCCACAAGCAACAGCAAAGCCCTCCTCCTGCCCATGTTGTTTGGGAAATGGCACAAGAACCAGGAGAATCCCAGAGAGATTCACACCTTCAGAGACACCAGTGAGTGCAGCCCCTCCTGACATCATCCGCGCAGAAGCCTCCAGCCCTTGGGATGACTTTGCCTCCTAACAGAGGTGCCAGAGCATCTGATCTGGATTTACCAGGCCTGCCTTAGTACCAGGCCACAATAATTGTCGCAGCATCCCAGCCTTTCCTTGCTCGAGCCAGTCTGTTTATAGGTTGTTTGGATCTCCACCTCCACATTGCAGGGGGCTTGAACACCACTGATCACATCCACTTCTACCTCTGACCTGAAGGGAGAGGAAGATTTCCCCGTTTGCTGTTGTGGCAAGTGGCGCCTCTCTGCAAGAGATTTCATCTCCTGCTCGGGGCCCCTCTGCACTGGCCAGGCTCACTCCATGCTGCTGGACCTCTCCCAGCCCCTCTAAGCAGGGCTCCGCTCAAGTCTTCGTAACAACTCCCCATTCCTCAGAATAGCTTGGCACTCCTGTAGCAGTTTGGGTGGGGAATGCCAAACTCACACCAACGAATGGCTCTGTCCAATCACCTGAGGAGCAGCAGGTACCACCCAGTGCGGAGGTCAGCGCTTGAATAAAGACCTCCCCAACTTTTCTGGGTGCAGCTGGTAAGGCGATTTTGTTATAAAAGTAGCGGGGCAACTGAACTGCTTAAAGGGAGGAACAAAAGGGCACAGAAAGCACTGCGCAAAATGGCTCCAGCCTTAAATAACGTGGGTAAGGAAGGCACTGGAACAGAAGATGGGGTTTAGGCGGAGCATGCAAATTACAACCAATCCTAGGAGATGGGGGCTGAACATAACCCTATACGGTACTGCGTCAAGTATCAACCAATGAAAGGACAGAACATACGCACAGTACAATACAATACAACAATTTCTATGCAAAATCTACAATTTCCTTATTAATTACACATTTTTAGACTGCCACAACCCAGCCTGCCCCATGCAGAGCCCTGGGGGTGGCTCCTGCTACACCCAATGCCAGAAGAACACCACAGGAGACCCTGGGGAGGGAAGAAGGGAAGGAAAGAAGGAAATCTCAGGGCTATGGATCTGGAGCAGCTGGGGGAACTCCAGTGCCTCCCAAGACGCCCTGTCAGACACGTGAGGAACTGCAGAGTCGAGAGCTCTCCCCACGCACCCCTACGGCCCGCTCCGAAATAAATACCGTTGACTGCCCAGGGAAGGTCCCCTTCAGAGTAGCGACACGATCCCCGTAGCCCCTTGCTCTGGATTCCCCCGCCCATTCCTGGCCTCACCCCTTTGTGCCCAGAGCTCACTAGCTTTGAGCTACAGGGAGCAGAGGGGCTCTGTTGCCACCCTGTCAGGCGGCGTGAGCTGTAGAACAGCTCCAGTGGCCAAGTGCAGGGCTGAGCTCTCCATGGGACTGTGTCTGGCTTCAGGTAGTTTTCTGACAGGGAATGGGATTATTCTAGCCCAAAGGGAGCAATCAGGATCCAACATCTGCTTTGTTTAAGGCTCTCAGGAGCCTTCTTGGTCGCTTATCCTTTGATTTTTGTCCAAATCTTGAAGTGGTTTTGATGAGGTACAAAAATGAGGGGCAGAAAGCATGCCTTCCTCCCCCATAGACACGGTTTCCCCTCAGATCAGGGGGATCAGACCAAACCTCTGGTGGGAGCTGTTTTATTAAGCTTGTCAGACCTTGAACATCAGGGGAGCTGTGTACAGCTCGTGGCAGCAGGTGCTGGGGCCTTGGCCAGTGTCACCTGGAAGGGGAAAGGAGGAAAGGGGACCAGCACGGATCCCTGCTGCCCTGCATATCCCCTGAGCCAAGGGACACTTATGGACAGTTGTTCTGCACCTCCCCCGTCCCCTTTGGGTCAGGGCTATCACCTGACACTGCGGTGACAGACGGGTTCCTCAGGATATCCTTGGCAGAATGATGACGGCACTGAGTCATAGTGTAGTGGTTTGGACTTTGTTTTCCCCCAGAGGCTAAAGAAAAGTGGTAGACCCCAAGGGGTGGAAACCCTTGGAAATTTTGAAGTTCTGCCCAATGGGTGCTCCTGCAAAAATGTAAACATATCACAACCAGACCGGAAGAGATGAGTTGTAGTTTGGGTTGTTGTAGGAGAGGTGGCCATGTTGTAGAGCCACGAGGAAGGGGCTCTAAGCCCCTTGGGCGCTCTGGGGCCTCCCAGCCCTTGGCTGGGGGGCTGCAGGGACCTGGAACAGCATAAAGCTGGGCTAGGTGCCTGTAGTTATGCCGGGAGATGTTTTCTCCATGGACGCAGAGCAGCAGCCGACGCTGACCAGAGAAACGGTGGCAGAGAGCCAGAGATAAGGACCTGAACTGGAGGAGCAGCAGAAACAACATGCAGCACCGCAGAGAAGACTCCTGGAAAGGGAGAGAGAAAGGAGAGCCAGCAACTGAGAGACAGAGTTTGGGGTAAGACTGTACCAGATTCCCCAAAACTCCCTTGGAGACCCTCTTGGAGAAGAGGGACATGGACTCCTATTAAGGAGAAAAGTTTTAGACATGCAGCACCGGAGAGAGAGGAGCTAAGAAGCTCAAAAGAGCATCCTGGAGCTGGACTGGGACAGCCAGATGGAATGCAGGGGGAGTTGGCCTTGGCTCCCCCCTCGCACTGCTGCCACGGTGGCAGCCTGAGAGACAGGGCACAGAGGCCCTGCAAGAGATACCAGACCGTCACGAAGACCCCCCTGTGTCTCGTGATATGACCGTGGTGAAACGACCTTGTCTGGGGTTACGAAGCCCACGGAAGACCTCTTTGCCTGTGTCAAGGGGGCCGAGGGAGAGTTTGGATACCTCCCATGTGAGTGCTGGCAGAAAGCCAGCTATCAGCTGCTGCATGTGGAGAAGACAGACAGACTGCTGCCTCAGAAGATGCTGCTGCTTAAGGACTGGAAGGGAACTGTCCTTCTTTCCCTCCTGGACTTTTTATTTGGAGGGGAGAAGAGATCTGATCCATTGTAAATACTATATGTCATGGTAGAGATAGTTTGTGATCGTGTGTATAATGTGATATGGTATTTATTTGTATAGTCATTGTAATATATTCCCTTTCCCCCACTTTGAGTCTGGTGTGTTTTGTCTGAAAAAACCCATCTCACATTAGGTTGAGATGTGGGAGGGGAGATGGAGCTAGGGAATTGGATTTTGGGACTATCTCAAACCATGACACCCACATAAAAGAACCAACCAGCAGATCCACATTCCAGGCTGAAGACCCTCCAAAGGCTGTGGGGGGGTGTGGGGTTTTTTTAACTCTCTCCTCAGAAAGGGGAGGCACTGCCTGGAGGAGGCCACTTGTCCCTTCATGGTCCCAGTTGCTCCCAGTATGATCCCACTATGAGTCCAGTCACCACCAATGATCTCAGTAAACTCCAGACACTTCCAGTGGATTCAATGAATCCAGTTTAATCCCAGTCATCCCCAGTATGGTTGCAGTCCCTCTCCCATACTCCCAGTAGTATTGCAGTCACTCCCAGGATGGTCCCAGTATGAGCCCAGCAGGGGCCCAGCTGCTCCCACTCTGATCCCAGTTGCCCCCAGTGTGGTTGCTCCAGGATGGATCAGGAATGGGGACCCCTCTGTGCCCCCCCCCTTGTGTCACCCTGTTCTGGGAGAGCTTTGGGGGGACATCTGCACCCCAACACGGCATCCAGCGCATCCCAAAGTGTGCAGGACCCCCTTAAACCACCCCACAGCCCCCAAGGAACCTCCAAACCAACTCAGAGTCCACCCAGAACTCCACCTAACCCTTTTCTGGGGGGACTTTCATGGACTCTGGTGTTACTTGGAGCCTCCCCTGACTGCACGTGAGGAGCTCTTGGGTGAGAGGGGGTGATGGGAAGGGGGGGGTCGGTGAGTCAGAGGGGATAAAAGGGGTGGTGGGACCCCAAGACTGAATGGGAGAGGAGTGGGACCCCCCAAAAGTGGAGAGGGAGGGAGGCTGAGAATTGGGGGATGATGGGAAAGGGGTGGGTGAG
>NW_024103877.1:0-14571 GCF_003945595.2 Pipra filicauda
CACTTCTCTTATTCGTGTTGTTGCTGTTTCTGTTGGTTTTATGGTATCATTGCTGTTTCCAGGGAATTGTTCTTCTCTCCACGCATGATCTTTGCCTTTTGTGCTTTCAACCAGTGGTGTGGGCAGGGAGAGTGAGCAACATCTGCTTTGGGAGAGTCTGGGTGGGAGCACTTGATTGGGGAGCACCATTCCTGAAACACCACACATGCTTTCACACCAGATCCTCCATTCCATGGAGATCCAGCAGGCATGGACCTTCCCAAGGGAAGGCTTCACCCCAAGAGAACTGGTAAGGAGGGAGACTTCAGTTCAGTGCTGGTGGGTTTGTTGCCTAAACTCAGCTCTTGAAAGAAACCTCCAAGACCAAAGTTGTGAGTTTTAGAAGCCAGGCCTTCTTTTATTAGGGTGCACTGAAGTGACTCCAGCACGCCGGGTGCCCTGGGAATCAGTTCCCAAAGTGCACCCAGAGGGATCCTCACCACAGCTGATATGTCAGCATGACATAATTATTCATTTTGTGTTCCTCACATTCCTGTTCCATATTCATGACATTTCTCAACACTCCTTAGCATGCATACATGTCCTATTAAGGTCTCTGAGGGGCTTCATTGGGGATCTCTGGTGGTCATCTGCGTCTGGAGCCCCCAAAGTTCTGAGTGACTGCCTTATGACCTTCTTTAAGACAATACCCCTGGTTCTACATCAACCCAGCATCGCCTGCTCAGCTGCTTCAGCTCCTTTCTTCATTGATTCCCCACCTTGCTTGGCTGCTTTCTTTCAATCAAAGCACAGGAATTTTCTCTGGGACCTTCTGCTGCAAACACTATGAGTTCTTGTTCCATCTCTAAACCCCAAGATCCCGTTGCAACAAGTGCCCAGCCCCTCCTCCTGGAGAAAAGGTGTGCACAGGTTGATGATGTGTTCTGTCAGGAGCAGGGAAGAGTTCAAAGGCTGTGCAGTATTGGAGGAGCTGAGGTGGATGCAGGTGGGTGGGTTTAGAACCAGGTTTCTGGGACCGTCAGCACTGAGAATGAGGTGCCTCAGACCTGGTGGCCCACAAAAGCAGGACTCTGCTTCAGTCTCCACCCTTCAGCATCACCACCAAACCCGGAATCAACACTTTAACAGCTGTAGACAGCCCTGAGCAAGGTCTGTCTGCCAGGAGAGAGTGCAGCAGCAGAACACAGCAGACCCCCTAAAAGAAAGGATGAGTGCTCCTAGTGGGGGACTGCGTTAAGGGCCACTGAGGCACTCATCTGCCAGCCCTGCAGGGAGTCACCAGAGGTCTCCCCCCTTCTGGCAGCTGAGCTCAGAGAGGTTGCTGAGAGGGTGCCACAACCTGTCAAGAGCTTTCCCAAACCAAGGGAAGGTGTCCCCTGGCCCCCTGGGAGAAAACCAAGGTGGCAGCCATTCCCATGCTGCTGACTCCATGTGTTTGCCCCAGACAAAGGCAAAGGGGCAGAGGGCTCCTGCAGCAACTCTTTCCCTTCCTCCAGCCCAGAAATCTGTGGGAAAATGGGGACAAAAGCTCCACTGTGCTGGGGGTTGTTTCTGTGTGGCAACTGGGGCTTAGCCACGGGCAGCTCTGCAGTGGCTCCTCTCTCTCTCTGGGCACTGTGGGGTGGCTCCAGAGCTCTCCTTTTGGGCTTGGCTCAGGGCACTGGGGGTTACCCCTGCTGCTCCCTTCCCCGGGGCTGCCTCCCACACCACTGCTGTCTTCCAGCTCCCTCTCAATTCCTCATTTCACTGCTTTGTTCAGCTCCACCTGTTTGGAGCTGTGGCTCCAAGGGATGAGGAGGGGACTGCTGGTGGTGGCAGGGTCTGGATCCACAGAGTTTGATCCTGATACCTTTCTGCTGGAGAGTGGGAGCAAAAATGACACACTTCTGGATTCTGGTGCTCGGCCTTTCCTGCCAAAAAACACCCCCCAGATGTGACATGGATGGTATTGAACATCCAGTGCTAAAACTCCACCTCCTATCTCTGAATCCAGGATATTACCAACCCCTTAGTCTATACCATCCACATCCTGCTCAGGTTTAACCCCTTTCAACTATATCCATAGGACTCTAAACAAGCAAAGGTATTATTTCAGTAGTCACAGACCATCCCCCAAGATGTTGGCTGAGTTCATTTAGTCCATCACTGGTGTAACTGGAGCAGTCCATTCTCATTCTCCATGGCACTTACATATGCAATTCAACAGTACAGGCTGCTCTCACCAAAAATCAAATCCCCTTGAGGTACAAATTGTCTTTCCCCATCCCTCTGCATCAGTCACCAAGTCCCTGAGCAAAACCAATCCCACAGACGGCTTTGCCTTTGCTTGAGGCAGGACTGATCCAAAGTGTCGTCTCCAGCACCTTTCTCATGTGCACCACAGGGACTTTATCCCTTTCTGTGCAATGTGGGGGTTCTGACTGGGCAGGGCCAGCTGGGTTGGTGGAGGCTGGAGTGTGAACTAACCAGGTGGCCTTCTCGAAATGTGGATTCCAGTGTTTGAAGGCCTCACCACTCATTGCTTTCCATGTGGTTTTTAACAGTCCATTGTACCATTGCACTTTCCCAGAGGCTGGTGCACGACAGGGAATATGATCCATCCACTCCATCCTGAGCTCTCTGCCCAGGTGTCCATGAGGCTGTTTCTGAAAGGAGCCCCATTGTCCCATTCAGTTCTTGCTGGGGGGCCACGTTGCCCCAGGACTTGCTTTTCCAGGCCCAGGACGGTGTTCCAGACAGGGCTGTGAGGCACAGGATGTGTCTCCAGCCATCCAGGGACTGTTCCCACCACTGTCAGCACACAGCACATACCTTGGTGGGTTTGGGGAGTCTGATGTGATGTGATGGGATCACTCTGCCAGGCCTCCTCAGATTTTGATTTCAGCCATCATCCCCCACACCACAGAGGCTTTACCTGCCTGGCCCTGATTGATTGCAGCACATGATTCACAGTCATGGATAACCTGGGAGATGGTTAATTCCCCTTGGTCATGAGCCCATCTCTATGTTGCATCTCTTCCCTCATGACCTGAGGTGTCATGGGCCCATCAAGCCAGAAATAGTTCACCCTTATGTTGCCAGTCCAGATCCACCTCAGACACTTTAATCTCAGCAGCTTGATCTGCCTGTCTGTTGTTGGGATGTTCTTCAGTAGCCCGACTTTTGGGTACCAGCCTCAGTGCTGCCCCAGTCCTGCCCCTGCCCCAGGAGCTTGCACACATCCTGGCCAAGGAGACCCCCGTTCCCTGGGGGAGGGTGCACGTCAGTGGGTGGGGGCACATCTGCAGTGCAGACACCTGGACCTGAGCCTGGCAGTCCCTGGGGCTGCAGGAGCAGAACAGGCAGGTCTGGGCACAAACCAGTGCAGACCAGGAGAGATGTTACCCCAAGACCCAGAACCCGAGACCCCAAATTCCTGTTTCTTCCTCCATGCAAAGGAAGGGGCCAAGGATGTCACCTCAGGTGTCTTTGGTGCTGGTGGTGGCTCAACAGATCAGCACGAGAAGTTCAGCTGAGGGTGTGGCAGCCACTGAATCCCAATCCATGACAAGCCCAGGCTGGGACAAGGTCCAGGTGTTTTCCCCCTACTTCTTTCAAAGCAGAAGCAGCATGGGAGTGTTTTCCCCTCAAGAAGGGAAAGTTCTCCTTCCTCTTCCCTCCTGAAACTCACCTCTTCCACTCATCTCCTCCACCTCATTCACCAAGGTCTCACTCTCTTCTCTCTCCAGCCTGGATGCCAGCACATGTACAGAAAAACAACAGGAGGGCAGGAAGGATTCCCTGTTCAAAGTCCTGATGGCAGGACTCTGAGACTGCCTAAAGATGACAAAGCAGAGAAGCAAGGATGGAAAGGTCACATTAATTCTGGCACTTTTTAGACAGTCAGCACTCACCTGCAGGTTGGCTGCAGGAAGGGAGGTTTGGGATGAGTTGGCAGGTCTTCAGTCTGCTCCCCACTCCCCATATCTCCTGCTCAGCTGCTGGCTGGACTGAGCTTGCCCAGCACTTGCAGCTTGTTGGAGTGAGCAGAGCACAGTGCAGAGGGGCTGGATGGCCTGGAGAGCCCAGCTGGGACTGGGAGTGTGTCTGGGGGACCAGCCCATGGAGCTTCTCCCTCCCCTCCTCTGGGGAATGGCCCCCCCTGCCCTGAAGCTTCCAGCCCTCGTGTGACCTCATCTAACACTTGGATTTGGCTGCTCTTCCAGCTCCTGCAGTGCCCAGCCCTGTCTGCAGCACAGGCTCTGCCACAGGGCCCCTCCCTCCTGCAGCTGCAGGGGGGTGATAAAGCCCCTGAGCACTGCAGGAGCTGCTGTCCTTTGCTGTGCACATCTGTGTCACTGGGCCCATCCCTTGCTGCTTCCCTCTTTGCCTTGTCACCCCTTTTGGCCAGGGCCCTGATCAGCTCCCTTTGCCCCAGCAGGTGCCCCCAGGCCTGACTGGGCTGGGAGGGTGTGGAACCCACAGGGCTGAGCGCCCACGGGCACTGCCTTTGCCTCCTTCAGGGCAGCAGCTTTGCCTCAACCAACCACCCTCCATGGCCTTGCCTCTTGGCTGCCAATTGCTTTTAAGCAAGAGTGAAGCTGCTGCTGCTGGGCTTTGCTCCCACCCACTGCCTTTGGATGTGAATCCTGGCTCCATCACCTCCCTCCTGCCCAAATGGCCTCTGGGCTCATGCCAGGGATGTGCAAAGTGCTGCCACATCTGTCCCCTCCTGAGCCCAGGGAGCAGCCCTGGAGAGCCCCTGCAGCAGGGGTGTGCCTGGGCATGCTGCCAGAAGGGCATGTCCAGATCAAAAACTCCCCAAATTACTCAACAACTTTCACTTTTGACAGGAGGCAGCGCCAGAGAAAACAGGTGTCAGGCTGGGATGGGGTGATAATTTTTTTGGTTTTCAGACAGCTCAGCTGGGATTGGGGGGCCCCTCCAACACTCTTCGTGACAGTCAAGTAGGTCCTGCTCCAGCCAGAGCCCAGGACAGAGCTCAGCGTCTCCAGGTACGTGGCATCTTTTGGGAAAGATGGGATGGAAATTGCCCTCTGCCATCTGCCAGAACCAGCTCTGCTTTCCATGTCCTGTTAGCAAAGTGGAACCAAGTCAGTGGCAAAAAGGGGGGTGGGTGGGAGAGCAGAGCAGAGCCAGGTCCTGTCTCGGCTGGGCCTTGGATGAGTGTTTGGACTCTTTGGCTTCCCTTGCTCCAAAGCCTTCTCCCACTCTCAGGGAGGTGCAGGCAATGAGTCCTGACTCGCTCAGGGTTTGTCCTTCTCGTCCTGCCCCTGTGCATCTCTTTCTTAAGGCTGGATCAGTAAAGCCAGGGCTCCATAGGAAAACAACTGCCCCTTTCTGCTGGAATTGGAGGAGATGGTGCAGCTTGTCCTCTGCTTTCCCATGGGAAATTCCCACCACTTCTGATCCCAGTCAGGTCCTTTGCCTATAAAGCACTAACCAAAGTCAGTCTGATGAGGGAAAATTGATTTCAACCTTCAGCATCCAAGTTTCTTCCCTCGACATTCCAGAAAGGGCTGAAATCAGCAATGAACCCCTTGCAAAGTGAATTCATCCTGCTTGGTTGGTTGGTTTGGTTGTTTTAAATTCCCTTGTTTGTCTTCCCTTTTGCCCTTTGCCTGTCCTTCCCCATCTCCAGGTTGTGCTCCAGGGAGGAGGATGCTCTGTGGTTCCCCCATCCACTGCTCTCTGCCGGCTTTTGTCATTTCCACTTTAGTTTTCCAAGTTCCTCAGGGGCACTCAGGTAAGAATCCCCCTGTTCTTGCTGGATGCTGTGCCATGGCTTCCAGGTGGAACATCTTGCTGGCTGCCAGTGCAGCAGCTCGCTGGGAACAGCAGAGCAGAGAGCAGGGTCAGGCCCTTTCCTTTGCTGTTTGGTGTCCAGGCTGTGCTGCAGGGCAGGGTCCCTGTGCCAGCTGCCCTCAGCCCCTCGTCTGCCCCGGCACAGGGACGCTGCCAGCGCCATGGCCCGGCCCGGCAGCACCCCAACCACGCGCAGCAGCCGCTGCTGTGTCCCAGCTCAGCTGCCTCAGCAAACTCACACTTCTCTCTTCTTCCTACGGGGTCTCTCCCAGCTCCACTCACCGTCACTGCACCCCCCGGCCCCATCACCGTGGCCAAGGGCGAGGACGTGGTGCTGCCCTGCCGCTTCTCCCCGGGGCAGAATGCACAGGACACGGAGGTGACCTGGTTTCGGGAGCACTTCTTGCCCTTTGTGCATCGCTACAAGTGGGGCCAGGACCAGTTTGGGGAGCAGATGGTTCAGTACCAAGGGCGCACTGAGCTGGGGAAGGACGGCCTTGCCAAGGGCAGCGCGGACTTGAGGATCTTCCATGTCCAACTCTCTGACACAGGGAATTACACCTGCTTTGTTCGTCGTGGCTCAGATTATGATGAGGCTGTGGTGGAGCTCAAGGTGACAGGTCTGTAGTTTGTGTCCCTGGTACCTCTAATTTACTTGCTCACAGCCAGTGCTCTTGTTCCCTGTCCTTCTGCCCAGAAACAGTCTCAGGTGGTTGCTTTGGAAACAGTCCCATTAAGTCCCCTTGTTGAAAATACCAAGAATGTTTCACAGAGGTCAAACTGCCCACCGAGCAGCCATGAGGAACTCATAAGATGCTTCTTCCTTCAAAAGTGTTCTTGATATTGCTCCACCACAGCAGCACTTGTTTTGGAACTCTTGTTCTTGTTCTTTGGGAATGAACAAGTCCTGAAGACTTTATCTCCCTGGGGATGCATTACCTTTCTCCTGGTGATGCTGCTCTGCACTGGAATGTTGCTGTTGATGCACATGTCACCCTATTTGTGATCCCATATTGCCTAAGGAAATCTGATATTTTGGGGTTTTTTTTCCAAAAGAAAAGAAAGCATGATTTAACCAGAAGGCATTTCATTAGAAATCCATCCTCCCTTTAAAGATCCTACACAATGCAGAGAAATTTCATCAGCCTCAGACAAGTATGAAATTTCCAAAAATGATTGTTTTTAATGTCATTTTTTGTCCATTTGTTGAGCAGAGTCGGGAGCTCTTTCTCACCCTTAGTGTGAGTCAGACGGAACGACCTTGCACGAAATAGAAATAATTCCCTTTCTGTTGCTACTCACAAAGGAACCTCCCCTTTGGGGATTTAATTTTTCAGATCCCTTTCTACGAAGTATCTATCCTTGGATTATTGCCCTGGTCCTGGTCCTGGCTGCTGTGGTCGCTCTGATTTGCTTTGCAGTTTATCTACTTAAAATTAAAGGTACTATCCTGGGTTTGGGGGCTGGGGAAGGGGCTGGGCAGCCATCCTACTCAGCCACCTCCAGTCCTGAGGGATGAGGGGGTTGAGAAACACCAGGATGGAACCAGAGTCTTGTCCTGGTGTCTCAGGCACATGTTTGGTGCCAGGGAACTTAAAAACCCATGACCTTAACTTCTGTCAAGAAAAGAAAGCTTTGTTCTCCCAGAAGAAGGCAAGGCAGGAAGTTGGCATTAAAGCAGCATCAGCTGCTCCTCTGCCCCAGCACAGAAATGGAGCAAGAATTGGCCTTGACCTGCAAAGAATCCCTGGCAGTTTGGGGGGCCTGGCAGGGCCTCCTTTCCTTCTAGAGATGGAGGAAGTTTTGGGGTAGCACATTTCATTGTGCAGGGGCCTCAGCTGTTCTGAGCACTGCAGAGCACAGGCACAGGGCCCTTAGGGAGCACTGCAGGGGACATTTCACCCCACGCTCCTCCCTTGGTGCTGCAAAGCTGCCCCTTCAGCGCTGCCCTGGAGCTGGAGCCCGTGCTCAGGTCTCCAGCAGCACGGTCTGATCTCTGCCCACAGCGGGCTCAGGGAGGGTGGGTGAGACCCCCAAAGTCTTGGGAAGACAGGTCCTGAGGAGCTCCTGGGCTGCAGCTTTTCCCTTGGGAGCAATTTCAGCCTCCTCCCTATACCCCACAAGTCTGTCCTGGAAAAGGATTTTTTGCAGCCTGTGGACAGAGAGAGTGAATTTGGGAATCCAAAATTCAAGGTGACTGAAGATGGTGCCTGGGGATGGGATCAGGTGGGAGCAGCAGTAGCAGTGGCAGGGTGGGAGTGCCCTGGTGCCCTTGGAGATGAGGGACCTGCCAGAGATCCTTTCCTGCCCCCAGGTTGAGCAGAACAAGCTGCCCCATGGGCGGGGGAGCAGAGCTGCAGGCTGGGGGTGGGACAGGGCTTTGCACTGCTCAGCCTTGGCACAAACCCGCCCTCCAGCCCGTGCAGGGGGTCCCAGGAGAGGGCAGACAGGGGATGGCCAAATCAATGGCCCACAACCCATTTGTGCTGCTTTCTCTTCCTTTTCAGAGGAACAAGCCCAGGAACTCGGTGAGTATCATTCTCTTCTGTTTGTGGGAGTCTTCTCAGTTGGGCATTTTTTCTCCCCTGTGTTTTTCATGTGTGCCCTCGTTTTGGGCACAGAACAAATACAGAACTTGTTTCAGAAACATTCTTTTCCATTGGTCTCTGTGTGGTTTTAGGCTCTTCCCTGTAATTGTTCTGTACTAAGAAGAAAATTCTTTCAGTTCTCAAAGTCCAAACTGACCATAAATGCATGTCCCAGTCAGGACAGGCAGCGTGATTGGATTTGTAGGAAATGGGTGGAGCCCTTCCATGTAGTCAGACACTGAAGTTTTGAAGCAACTCGCTGTGAGATGACTTTGACAAAGATAACAACAATTCAGAAAATGTGCACCTCCACTGGCATATCATTCCCCTGAGCTAACCCAGCCCCAGTGTGTTCCATTGCCTCTGACCTGTGGTTTTTGTGGTTTTTTTAAAGCCTGGAGAAGACACGCAGTGCCTATAGAAGCAGGTAACTAAGTCTGGTCTTTCCTGGTGCTGAATCATCTTGCCTGCTTTAATGGCCCTTCCTGGCAGTTCCCCTCCTGCAAGTGATGCTGCTGGGACCAGGCATGCTTCTGCTGAGCCTCCCTTTCCTTTGGTGCATGTCCCACTTCCAGGCAAATCTGGAGGATCCTTGTCCTCCGTGAGCTGTGCACAATTCTTCCTCCTGGAGCTCTGCTGATGATCCTCTTCCCTCTCTGCTCCCTCTCTTCTCTCTGCTTCAGTGTCTCTTCCTTGCACTGCTGTTGTCACCTTGTGCACCTTGCCATGCCACACTCTGCCAGCTCTCCCTCACCCCCTGCTTCTTCCTTAGGCAGCCCCAGCAAAGATGTGTCCTGGGCCGAGCTCTGCCCTGATGTGTTGATTCCATCTCTCCTGCAGGGAACGTGGTTCTGGATCCAGACACAGCCCACTGTGAGCTTGTCCTGTCTGACAATGGCAAACGTGTGACACGATCTTACACACAACAGGACATCCCTGACAGCCCTGAGAGATTTAACCCGTGGCGCTGCGTTCTGGGCTGTGAGGGCTTCAGCTCGGGGAGACACTACTGGGAGGTGGAGGTGGAGAATGCAGGAGAATGGATTGTGGGGATTTTTAGAGATGGTGCGGAAAGGAAGGGTGATATTGAGTTTAAACCAGAGAAAGGCATCTGGGCAGTGGGGAAAGGGGCAGTATTCTTGAAAGCTTTCACCTCCCCTAGTCCCACTCTGTTTCCTGAAATCAAGGCTCCCAGGCGGATCCGGGTCTCTCTGGATTATGAAATGGGACTGGTGGCATTTTTCAGTGTTGATGACGGGATTCCCATCTTCACGTTTCCACGGGTATCATTTGGGGGGAAAAAAGTCCACCCTTGCTTCTGGCTGGGTCCTGAGACATGTCTGAAAATATGTCCCTGATGAAGAGGAGGCAGTAAGAGAAGGGTCTCCAAGGGTGGAGATCTCGTTGCCTCTCTGCACCTCTGTTCCATGCTGCATCTCTCCAAGACCTTTCTCTGAGGCCAGACATGCTGTTCTGGTCCCAGTGCAGATCAGTGGGAGAGGCCATGGCCAAGACCTTGTGTTATGAGAGCACCTCACATCATTTCCAGGTGTGGGGAAAAGGGACTTTCTCTCCTGCTTCTGAGGGTGTTCCTTACACATGGAGGGTGGAACCATTGTTTCCTTGTCTCAGGCTGCAGTGGGTTGGTTTCTCGGATATTTTAGGCCTTCCTTAGCAACGGGGTCAGAAATCTAAGGAAGTATTCCATATCATTCCTTTCCGTAACCCAACATATAAAAAGGCGTAGATAAGAGAGTTCGCTCTCTTCTCTTCCGACAAGGTTTGGGAATGGTAGGTCCCTGTCTTGGTCTTGCTCATGTGGAGCTGAGGCCCACAGTGACTGCTGTTGTCTGCCCCACGTGAGGGGACAGTGCTGGGCCACGTCCAGCTGTCCTGCTTCTCTCAAGGGAAGTGGGGAGATTTTAACAGTTCTTTATTTTGTTAGTTACCAGATTTCTAGATTGTGCATACCTGTTTTGTTTTTGTCCCTTTTGCACCTTTTTCCCATTTTCCCTTCGCCTCTCCCCTTTCTTGGGAGTTGTACATAATATTTTTCTGTATATAACTGTACATATGTAAAAATAAACATATATTTTGATATAATTCGGTTGGTTTTGGTTTCTCTCAGTTTCTATAATTTTTTTCCCTTTCCTTTTTTTGCTCAAAAGGGGAGGGAGGGGAAGGGCTTTTGCTGAGCATTGGAGATTTTGGTGGGAAGCCAGGTCAAACTCGCTCACAGGCTCAGTGAGCATTTGGCATGTAAATCACCCTCTCTCTGTACACTTCTCTTATTCGTGTTGTTGCTGTTCCTGTTGGTTTTATGATCTCATTGCTGTTTCCAGGGAATTGTTCTTCTCTCCACCCATGATCTTTGCCTTTTGTGCTTTCAACCAGAGGTGGGGGCAGGGGGAGTGAGCAGCATCTGCTTTGGGAGAGTCTGGGTGGGAGCACTTGATTGGGGAGCACCATTCCTAAAACACCACACATGCTTTCACAGCAGATCCTCCATTCCATGGAGATCCAGCAGGCCTGGACCTTCCCAAGGGAAGGCTTCACCCCAACAGAACTGCCAAGGAGGGAGACTTCAGTTCAGTGCTGGTGGGTTTGTTGCCTAAACTCAGCTCTTGAAAGAAACCTCCAAGACCAAATTTGGGAGTTTGAGAAGCCAGGCATTCTTTTATCAGGGTGCACTGAAGTGACTCCAGCACGCCGGGTGCCCTGGGAATCAGTTCCCAAAGTGCACCCAGAGGGATCCTCACCACAGCTGATATGTCAGCATGACATAATTATTCATTTTGTGTTCCTCACATTCCTGTTCCATATTCATGACATTTCTCAACACTTCTTAGCATGCATACATGTCCTATTAAGGTCTCTGAGGGGCTTCATTGGGGATCTCTGGTGGTCATCTGTGTCTGGAGCCCCCAAAGTTCTGAGTGACTGCCTTATAACCTTCTTTAAGACAATACCCCTGGTTCTACATCAACCCAGCATCACCTGCTCGGCTGCTTCAGCTCCTTTCTTCATTGATTCCCCACCTTGCTTGGCTGCTTTCTTTCAATCAAAGCACAGGAATTTTCTCTGGGACCTTCTGCTGCAAACACTATGAGTTCTTGTTCCATCTCTAAACCCCAAGATCCCGTTGCAACAAGTGCCCAGCCCCTCCTCCTGGAGAAAAGGTGTGCACAGGTTGATGATGTGTTCTGTCAGGAGCAGGGAAGAGTTCAAAGGCTGTGCAGTATTGGAGGAGCTGAGGTGGATGCAGGTGGGTGGGTTTAGAACCAGGTTTCTGGGACCGTCAGCACTGAGAACGAGGCACCTCAGACCTGGTGGCCCACAAAAGCAGGACTCTGCTTCAGTCTCCACCCTTCAGCATCACCACCAAACCCGGAATCAACACTTTAACAGCTGTAGACACCCCTGAGCAAGGTCTGTCTGCCAGGAGAGAGTGCAGCAGCAGAACCCAGCAGACCCCCTAAAAGAAAGGATGAGTGCTCCTAGTGGGGGACTGCGTTAAGGGCCACTGAGGCACTCATCTGCCAGCCCTGCAGGGAGTCACCAGAGGTCTCCCCCCTTCTGGCAGCTGAGCTCAGAGAGGTTGCTGAGAGGGTGCCACAACCTGTCAAGAGCACAGACTGCTCTCCACTGCTGCTTTTCCATGTGGTACAAATGACACCCAAGCCAGAAGCTGGGCAGATTGAAGGGAGATTACAAAGCCCTGAGGGTGCAAGTGAACAATATCGGTGTCCAAGGTATCTTTTCCTCCATCTGCCCATTAGAGGAAAGGGGACAGCCAGAAACAGATGTTGAAAGCAAATCAACTTCTGACTTTGTGGCTGGTGCTGTCAGGAGGGTTTGGACTTTTATGACAACGGGACACTCTTTGATGACTGTAGTCTGTTAGGGAGGCATGGGATCCATGTGCCTAGAAGAGGCCAGGGAACCTTGGGCAGCAGGATGGCCAACTTGGAGGGCTGGGCTTTAATTGGAAGGTCTCAGGGGCTCAGGATCCAAAGGGGCCTTGTGTCTCCCTTCACATCCAGCTGGGAATAATCCAGGACATCCAGAGCAGTGACAAATGTTCCCTCCTGGCCTCCCAAGATGAGAACAGAAGGCCAGGCACCTCAGGGGTGTGTATGGCTGTGGGGCATCCTCTTGCCGCCCTCCTGGGAAACCTGCCTGCTCCATTCCCCCTGAACTGGCTGCAGACAACACACAGCTTGGGGAATGAGCCTGGGGAAGGATCAGAGATCTGTGTGCAGTCACGGGGCCATTAGTTCTCATAAAGCCCAGGGCTGGAATCCTGCTTATGGCCCAGCTTCCTCCATGCAGGATCCTGAGTTCCGCTGTGCATGGTCACTGCAGCCAAGGCTGTCCCCAGCCTTCACACCCCAACCAGTCCCTCTGTGCTGGTTAGTACAAGGACCAGCAGCACCTCTCCTTGTGAACTCCTCCACCACCCGTGGCACAGAGTGATCTCCTCACCCTGCAGGACCTCCTGTGCTGTCCCCCCAGCTGATATCAGGAAGGTTGAGGTCCCCCATGAGATGAGTGCCCGTGACCCTGAGGCCATTTCCAGCTTTCTGTAAAAGGCCTCAGTGACTTCCTGATCAGGTGGCTGGTAGAAAACAACCACAACAGTGTTATACATAGAATCCTTTAGGTTGGAAAAGCCCTCTAAGATCATCAAGTCCAACCACCAACCCAGCAATGTCAAACCCACCACTAAGCATGTCCCCAAGAGCCAAATCCACACAGATTTTAAAGCCCTGCAGGGTTGGTGACTCCGCCACTGCTCTGGGCAGCTGTGCCAGGGCTGGACAACCCTTTCTGGGAGGAAGTTTTCCCTGATATCCAACCTAAACCTCTCCTGGTGCAATTTGAGGCTGCTTCCTCTTGTCCTGTCCCTTGTTCCCTGGGAGCAGAGACTGACCCCACCTGGTTCCACCCTCCTGTCAGGGAGTTGTGGAGAGCAAGAAGGTCCCCCCTGAACCTCCTTTCCTCCAGGCTGAGCCCCCCCAGCTCCCTCAGCTGCTGCTGGTGCTCCAGACCCTTTCCCAGCTCCATTCCCTTCTCTGGACACACTCCAGCCCCTCAATGTCTTTCTTTGAGTTGGGGTCTCACCAGGGCCCAGCACAGGGGGATGGTCACAACCCGAGTCCTGCTGGCCGTGTCTGGCCTCAGAGAAAGCACTTACTGCCCTCCTCCACTTGCAGGGGGCAGCTTCCCCTACAGCAAAATCATCTGGAGTTGCCCATCTGGCAGTGCTGGGCATCCCCAGGGCACAGGTGAGCTCATCCCCGGGGTTTGTGCTGCTGGCAGGTGTGGGGACAAGCACAGCCATGGACCAGCCCCGCTGGCCTGACTTCCTGGGCTCCTGCAGGATGCACTGAAACCTTTTCTCCAAGTGCCTGCGACTCCCACAGGCTACAGGGAGGTGGGAATATCCCTCAGGGACAGCCTTGGTACTGACACACACACAGACAAATGCCACCAAAGGAACTTTATTGTGTACATTTACAAAGTGATCCCTTTTCGGTGTAATTGGTGTTCAAGAGGGAGAGAGAGAGGATGAGACACAACAACCATGGGTCGAGACTGGAGAAATTCTGATCACACAGAAAGGGTTGGTTTTTACCCTTGAGAGAGATGCAGCATTGGACCAGAGAGGTAATGAGACCTTTGCCCTTGGAGACCCTGCAACACTCAGCTGAACAAGGTCCAAAGACACTGAAGGCAGCCCTGAGGTTAACCCTGCTCTGAGCAGGTGGTTGCCACAGAAACCTCCACAGGTTCCTTCCAACCTCAGTCTTACTGTGAGTCTGAACTCCCCAGGTCCCTTAAAAAAGCCTTGTCTTCCTCCTTCCCTTTCATCAGGGATATATTTTCAGATATGTCCCAGGACCCAGCCAGACCCAAGGGTGGACTTTTATCCCCCCAAATGATGCCAGTGGAAATGCGAAGATGGGAATCTCCTCATCAACACTGAAAAATGACACCCGTCCCATTTCATAATCCAGAGAGACCCGGATCCGCCTGGGAGCCTTCATTTTGGGAAGGGGAATGCGATCAGGGGAGGTGAGAGCTTGGAAGTGCCCTGCCCAGTTCCCCACTGCCCAGATGCCTTCCTCTGGTTTAAACTCAATATCACCCTTCCTTCTCACATCTTCTCTAGACA
>NW_024103878.1:0-14565 GCF_003945595.2 Pipra filicauda
AGACTGCTTGGAGCTTCAAAGCCTTAAACAGCAGCCCCTCCAGCTCCAAAACCTTCTCCCCACATCCTGCCTCCAGCCATTCCCAAGGCTGCCATGGCCTTCGGGGCATCCCTTGGCATTTGGCCTCCCTGGGGCCTGATCCCGGCTCTCGCCCCACCAGTCCCTTTGGCTGCAGCAGGAAGGGCAGCAGGAGCTTTCCTGCCTGCTTTGGGGCAGCTCTGCAGGGGCCGCTCATGTCAGACCCCCCTGTGTGCTGGGGACAGCTTTGCTCTTGGGGACACCGCTCTGCCCCAGCCCAGCAACACCAGCAGTGCCCAGGGCCGCCACCTTCCCAAGGGGGACCCCTCTGGGCACAGGTACCCCCAGCCCGGGGGGGCCGTGCCAGCACCCCCAGACAACGCAGTTACACAAGGACAATAAAACAACAACGCAGTAAACAGCTATACAGAATGGATTTACAGTATCAAATCTTTATATAATCAAGAATCTTCTTAGTAAAAACAAAAATCTTCTTTATAAAACCAATCGTCTTCTTTATAAAAACATCTATTTTCTTTATAGAAACAACAATCTTCTTAATAAAAAAAAGTCTTCTACTTTCTTAAAACAACTATCTTCTTATTAAAAACAGCTATCATCTTAATAAAAAAAATCTTCTTACAAAAAACTATCTTCTTAATTAAAAAACTATCTTTTTATAAAAAAACCCTATTTCTTAATAAAACTATCTTTTTGAGAAAACAACTACCTTCTCCATAAAATCAAATATTTTCTTAAAATATAAAAATATGAATCATATGTATAAAACCAGGAAACAACATGGAGAACATATATACAGCATGGCCGATTCCGTGGCCGGCACGTCCGTAAGTCCTGCAAGAAAAGCCAGGGCACGGTCAGTGCAGTCGGGCCCTGCTGGCCGTTCCCTGTGCCCCCAGCCTGGCCCACGCTGGGCCCAGCGGGACTCTGGCGCCAGGCCTGAGCCCGGCTGGGGATGGGAGCCGGGCCCCAGGCGCTGGCACGGGGCTTGTGTGGCCCAAAGCAGGCGCAGGGCAGGCCGGGGCTGGGGGTTGTGCCGCCACAATCCAGGGCACGGGGCACCGTGTCCCTGAGCGGGGCCCCCCAGCCAGCCCCAGCCTGGCGGCAGGTGACCCGCTGTCCCCGGGGCAGGGCACGGCCAGGACGGGCCTCACCTGCTGCTGAGGCGGGGTGTCCTTATCCCAGGATCATGGCCTCCTCCTTCTCGCCTTCCTCTTCCACGTCCATCTCTTCTTCCTCTTGCGTGTCCACCTCCATCTCCTCTACATCGCCTTTTAGATCTCTCGCCGTGTCCACTTCCGTTGGCTCTTCGCTGTCTCTCTCAGCCTGCAGCAGGGAGAACAACCTCACAGGGGGGGCCTGTCCCACCCCAGCCCCACTGAGCTCCAGCCCACCTGGCCAGTCAGTTGGTGCCCTCCTCCATGGACTGGCACTGGACATTCACTGGGACAAGGCTGCACATCCTGCTGGCATGGATCACAACACCCAGACTGCAGGCAGAGTCAGCACTGACGGATGTCCAAGGGAGCAGGTGGGGACAGTCCAGAGGGAGCAGGGGGAAGGGTACTCTTGGAACCAAAGGTGGTCGGGCCAGAGGGTGCGCTGGGAGCTGCTCAGGGCTGGCTGGCAGCAGGGGAATGGCTGCGTTGTGCTCGTCGCCGGGCCCTGGCAGTTCCCCATGGAACACGGGCACAGCTCTGGCAGCTGTGATGTCACAGGAGTTGTGGGGCCGCTCAGCAGTGGGGATGGGGATCATGGAATGATGGAATCCTTGAATGGTTTGGCTTGGGAGGGACCTTAAAATCATCTTATTCCAACCTGTCCAGGTTGCTCAGGGCCCCTTCCAAGTTGATCTTGAATGTTGCCAGGGATGGGGCAGCCACAGCCTCTCTGCACAGCCCCTGCCAGGGCCTCACCACCCTCACAGGAAACAATATTTTCCTAACATCAAATCTAACCCTCTTGTCTGTCAGTTTGGGCCCCTTGTCCTGTCACTACAGTTGCTGACCAAGAGTCACCCTCCGGCTTCCTTGGAGGCCCCTTCCCAGACGGGAAGGTTTCTCCCAGGTCTCCACACAACCTTCTCTTCTCCAGGCTGAAGAGCCCCAACTTTGCCAGCCTGTGTGCAGAGGGGAGGTGCTCGAGGTCCCTGAGCCCCTTGGTGGCCTGGTGTGGCCTTGCTGCAGCAGTTCCCTGGCCTTGTTGTGTCGGGGACCCCAGAGCTGGAGGCTGCACTGCAGGTGGGGTCTCCTGAGAGCGCAGCAGAGCGGCACAACCCCCCCTGCCCTGCTGCCCCCAGGGCTGGGGATGAGCCCAGGACATGGGGGGGGGGTCTGGGCTGAGAGGGCACATTCTAAGGGCCCATGGAACAACAATAATCTTTGACATGTATTTACAGAAGGACAATAAAACAAAAACATATCAGAGACGTCTACAGAATTTATTGACTTTTTCCGAATTTTTTTTAAAAATCCAGCATTCTTCTTTACAGAAGCAAGAGTCTTCTTGATGGCAACAGTCTTAATATCAACAGCCATCTTCTTAATAAAAACAATTATCTTCTTGGAAAAACAACTATCTTCTTAATAAAAATATCTTCTTAATAAAAACAACTATCTTCTAAATAAAAATATCTACTTAATAAAAAACTATCTTCTTAAAAAGAAACCTTATCTTCATAAAAAAATATCTTCTTAAATAAAAGTCTATCTTCTTTAAAAGAAAACTTATCTTCTTAAAAAAGCTATTGTCTTATGAAAAAACTATCTTCTTATTAGAAATCTATCTTCTTAAACTATCTTCTCTATCTAAACTACAATCTTCTTAAAAAGTGAATAATATAAAACATATTTACAGAAAAACGTGAAAAACATATGTACAGGTGGCCGATGCCATGGCCGGCAGGTCCGTCAGTCCTGGAAGAAAAGCAAGGGCACGGTCAGTGCAGTCGGGCCCTGCTGGGTGTTCCCTGTGCCCCCAGCCTGGCCCACCCAGCAGGTGACCCCGGGGCAGGGCATGGCCAGGACGTGCCTGTCGTGCTGCTGGGGGACTGTCCTCATCCCAGCACCATGTCCTCCTCCTCATCTTGATGGTCCACATCCATCTCCTCGATCTCCTCCACCTCATCGACTTCCATCTCTTCTTCCATCTCTTGGATGTCCACCTCCATCATCTCCTCAGTATCCACCACAACATCCATATCCATCTGTTCCTCCGTATCTCTGGCAGTCTGTGTAAGGGAGCACAACCTCAGAGAGGGGTCCCTGTCCCACACCAGCCCCACCGAGCTCCAGCCCTCCTGGGAAGTCAGGGGTTTCCCACCTGCATGGATTGGCTCCGTACCTTGACTGGGAGGAGGTTGCCCATCCTGCTGGGATGGCTGCTGAACTCCAGACAGTAGGTTGAGTCCAGGACTCACGGGTCTCTCAGGGATCACCTGACGAGGGTGCACTGGGAGCTGCTCACAGATCGCTGGCAGCAGGGGAATGGCTGCGTTGTGCTCGTCGCCGGGCCCTGGCAGTTCCACATGGAACACGGGCACAGCTCTGGCAGCTGTGATGTCACAGGAGTTGTGGGGTCACTCCACAGTGGGGATGGGGATCATGGAATGATGGAATACTTAAAAGGTTTGGTTTGGGAGGGACCTTAAAAATCATCTTGTTCCAACCTGACCAGGTTGCTCAGGGTCACGGCCAAGTGGGCCTTGAATGTTCCCAGGGATGGGGCAGCCACAGCCTCTCTGCACAGTCCCTGCCAGGGCCTCACCACCCTCACAGGAACCATTATCTTCCTAACATCAAATCTAACCCTCCTCCCTGTCAGTTTGAAGCCCTTGTCCTGTCACTACAGTTGCTGACCAAGAGTCACCCTCCGGCTTCCTTGGAGGCCCCTTCCCAGACGGGAAGGTTTCTCCCAGGTCTCCACACAACCTTCTCTTGTCCAGGCTGAAGAGCCCCAACTTTGCCAGCCTGTGTGCAGAGGGGAGGTGCTCGAGGTCCCTGAGCCCCTTGTTGGCCTGGTGTGGCCTTGCTGCAGCAGTTCCCTGGCCTTGTTGTGTCGGGGACCCCAGAGCTGGAGGCCGCACTGCAGGTGGGGCCTCCTGAGAGCGCAGCAGAGCGGCACAACCCCCCCTGCCCTGCTGCCCCCAGGGCTGGGGATGAGCCCAGGACACGGGGGGGGTCTGGGCTGAGAGGGCACATTCTAAGGGCCCATGGAACAACAACAGTCTTTGAAATGTATTTACAGAAGGACAATAAAACGACAACAGATAAGACATGTATCCTGAATTTATTGACGTTTTCAGAATTTTCTTATTAAATCCAGCACTCTTCTTCATAGAAACAACAGTCTTCTTGATGACAACAATTTTAATATCAACAACCATCTTCTCAATAAAAACAAGTATCTTCTTAGTAAAACAACTATCTTCTAAATAAAACAACTATCTTCTTAGTAAAAGTTATCTTCTTAAAAAGAAACCTTATCTTCTTAAAAAAACTATCATCTTCATAAAAAACTTCTTACATAAAAATCTATCTTCTTTAAAAGAAAACTTATCTTCTAAAAAAAGCTATTGTCTTATCTAAAAATTATCTTCTTATAAAAAATCTATCTTCTTAAACTATCTTCTCTATCTAAACTTCAATCTTCTTGAAAATTGAACAATAGAAAACGTATTTACAGAAAAAAGTGAAAAACATATGTACAGAGGGGCCAATTCCATGGCCAGCAGGTCCGTCAGTCCTGGAAGAAAAGCAAGGGCACGGTCAGTGCAGTCGGGCCCTGCTGGGTGTTCCCTGTGCCCCCAGCCTGGCACACCCAGCAGGTGACCCTGGGGCAGGGCATGGCCAGGACGTGCCTGTTCTGCTGCTGGGGGACTGTCCTCATCCCAGCACCATGTCCTCCTCCTCATCTGGATGGTCCACATCCATCTCCTCGATCTCCTCCACCTCATCGACTTCCATCTCTTCTTCCATCTCTTGGATGTCCACCTCCATCATCTCCTCAGTATCCACCACAACATCCACATCCATCTCTTCCTCGGTATCTCCGGCAGTCTGTGTAAGGGAGCACAACCTCAGAGAGGGGTCCCTGTCCCACACCAGCCCCACCGAGCTCCAGCCCTCCTGGGAAGTCAGGGGTTTCCCACCTGCATGGATTGGCTCCGTACCTTGACTGGGAGGAGGTTTCCCATCCTGCTGGGATGGCTGCTGAGCTCCAGACAGCAGGGAGAGTCCAGGACTGACAAGTCTTGTAGAGATCACCTGTCGAGCGTTCCCTGGGAGCTGCTCAGGGCTCGCTGGCAGCAGGGGAATGGCTGCGTTGTGCTCGTCGCCGGGCCCTGGCAGTTCCACATGGAACACGGGCACAGCTCTGGCAGCTGCGATGTCACAGGAGGTCCAGGGCCACTCCGCACTGGGGATGGGGATCATGGAATGATGGAATCCTTGAGTGCTTTGGCTTGGGACAGACCCTACAAATCATCTTGTTCCAACCTGACCAAGTTGCTCAGGGCCACGGCCAAGTGGACCTTGAATGTTGCCAGGGATGGGGCAGCCACAGCCTCTCTGCACAGCCCCTGCCAGGGCCTCACCAGCCTCACAGGAAACAATGTTTTCCTAACATCAAATCTAACCCTCCCATGTGTCAGTTTGAAGCCCTTGTCCTGTCACTACAGTTGCTGACCAAGAGTCACCCTCTGGCTTCCTTGGAGGCCCCTTCCCAGACGGGAAGGTTTCTCCCAGGTCTCCACACAACCTTCTCTCCTCCAGGCTGAAGAGCCCCAACTTTGCCAGCCTGTGTGCAGAGGGGAGGTGCTCGAGGTCCCTGAGCCCCTTGGTGGCCTGGTGTGGCCTTGCTGCAGCAGTTCCCTGGCCTTGTTGTGTCGGGGACCCCAGAGCTGGAGGCCGCACTGCAGGTGGGGTCTCCTGAGAGCGCAGCAGAGCGGCACAACCCCCCCTGCCCTGCTGCCCCCAGGGCTGGGGATGAGCCCAGGACATGGGGGGGGGGTCTGGGCTGAGAGGGCACATTCTAAGGGCCCATGGAACAACAATAATCTTTGACATGTATTTACAGAAGGACAATAAAACAAAAACATATCAGAGACGTCTACAGAATTTATTGACTTTTTCCGAATTTTTTTTAAAAATCCAGCATTCTTCTTTACAGAAGCAAGAGTCTTCTTGATGGCAACAGTCTTAATATCAACAGCCATCTTCTTAATAAAAACAATTATCTTCTTGGAAAAACAACTATCTTCTTAATAAAAATATCTTCTTAATAAAAACAACTATCTTCTAAATAAAAATATCTACTTAATAAAAAACTATCTTCTTAAAAAGAAACCTTATCTTCTTAAAAAACTATCATCTTCATAAAAAACTATCTTCTTAAATAAAAGTCTATCTTCTTTAAAAGAAAACTTATCTTCTTAAAAAAGCTATTGTCTTATGAAAAAACTATCTTCTTATTAGAAATCTATCTTCTTAAACTATTTTCTCTATCTAAACTACAATCTTCTTAAAAAGTGAATAATATAAAACGTATTTACAGAAAAAAATGAAAAACATATGTACAGGTGGCCGATGCCATGGCCGGCAGGTCCGTCAGTCCTGGAAGAAAAGCAAGGGCACGGTCAGTGCAGTCGGGCCCTGCTGGGTGTTCCCTGTGCCCCCAGCCTGGCCCACCCAGCAGGTGACCCCGGGGCAGGGCATGGCCAGGACGTGCCTGTTCTGCTGCTGGGGGACTGTCCTCATCCCAGCACCATATTCTCCACCTTGTCCTCTTCATCCACTTCCATGTCTTCTACTTCATCTTCCTTCATATCTACTTCCATCTCATCATCATCTTCCACATCCACCTCCATACTCTCCTCAGTATCCATCTCCATGTCAACTTCCATCTTTTCCTCCGTATCTCCGGCAGTCTGCATAAGGGAGCACAACCTCAGAGAGGGGTCCCTGTCCCACACCAGCCCCACCGAGTTCCAGCCCAGCCAGGCAGCTGGGGGGTGCCCACCTCCATGGAATGGCTCCGTACCTTGACTGGGACAAGGCTGCACATCCTGTTGGGATGGATGCTCAGCGCCAGACAGCAGGGAGAGTCCAGGAATGATGGGTCTTTCGGGGATCACCTGTCGAGGGTGCGCTGGGAGCTGCTCACGGATCGCTGGCAGCAGGGGAATGGCTGCGTTGTGCTCGTCGCCGGGCCCTGGCAGTTCCACATGGAACACGGGCACAGCTCTGGCAGCTGCGATGTCACAGGAGGTCCAGGGTCACTCCGCACTGGGGGATGGGGATCATGGAATGATGGAATCCTTGAATAGTTTGACTTGGGAGGGACCTTAAAATCATCTTGTTCCAACCTGACCAAGTTGCTCAGGGCCACGGCCAAGTGGGCCTTGAATGTTGCCAGGGATGGGGCAGCCACAGCCTCTCTGCACAGCCCCTGTCAGGGCCTCACCACCCTCACAGGAAACAATGTTTTCCTAACATCAAATCTAACCCTCTTGTCTGTCAGTTTGAAGCCCTTGTCCTGTCACTACAGTTGCTGACCAAGAGTCACCCTCCGGCTTCCTTGGAGGCCCCTTCCCAGACGGGAAGGTTTCTCCCAGGTCTCCACACAACCTTCTCTTGTCCAGGCTGAAGAGCCCCAACTTTGCCAGCCTGTGTGCAGAGGGGAGGTGCTCGAGGTCCCTGAGCCCCTTGGTGGCCTGGTGTGGCCTTGCTGCAGCAGTTCCCTGGCCTTGTTGTGTCGGGGACCCCAGAGCTGGAGGCCGCACTGCAGGTGGGGTCTCCTGAGAGCGCAGCAGAGCGGCACAACCCCCCTGCCCTGCTGCCCCCAGGGCTGGGGATGAGCCCAGGACATGGGGGGGGGTCTGGCCTGAGAGGGCACATTCTAAGGACTCGTGGAACAACAATAATCTTTGACATGTATTTACAGAAGGACAATAAACCAACAACATATAAGACAAGTCTACAGAATTTATTGACTTTGTCCAAATTTTCTTAATAAATCCAGTATTCTTCTTTACAGAAGCAAGAATCTTCTTGATGACAACAGTCTTAATATCAACAACCATCTTCTTAATAAAAACAATTATCTTCTTAATAAAAATAGCTTCTTAATAAAAACAACTATCTTCTAAATAAAAAAAAATCTTCTTCATACAAAACTATCTTCTTAAAAAGAAACCTTATCTTCTTAAAAAACTATCATCTTCATAAAAAACTATCTTCTTAAATAAAACCTTATCTTCTTTAAATAAAACCTTATCTTCTAAAAAAAACTATTATCAAAAAACTATCTTCTTATTAGAAATCTATCTTCTTAAACTATTTTCTCTATCTAAACTACAATCTTCTTAAAAAGTGAATAATGCAAAACATATTTACAGAAAAACGTGAAAAACATATGTACATCATGGCCGATGCCATGGCCGGCAGGTCCGTCAGTCCTGGAAGAAAAGCAAGGGCACGGTCAGTGCAGTCGGGCCCTGCTGGGTGTTCCCTGTGCCCCCAGCCTGGCCCACCCAGCAGGTGACCCCGGGGCAGGGCATGACCAGGACGTGCCTGTTGTGCTGCTGGGGGACTGTCCTCATCCCAGCACCATGTCCTCCTCCTCATCTTGCTGGTCCACATCCATCTCCTCGATCTCCTCCACCTCATCGACTTCCATCTCTTCTTCCATCTCTTGGATGTCCACCTCCATCATCTCCTCAGTATCCACCACAACATCCACATCCATCTCTTCCTCCGTATCTCCGGCAGTCTGTGTAAGGGAGCACAACCTCAGAGAGGGGTCCCTGTCCCACACCAGCCCCACCGAGCTCCAGCCCTCCTGGGAAGTCAGGGGTTTCCCACCTGCATGGATTGGCACTGTACCTTGACTGGGAGGAGGTTTCCCATCCTGCTGGGATGGCTGCTGAGCTCCAGACAGCAGGGAGAGTCCAGGACTGACAAGTCTTGTAGAGATCACCTGTCGAGCGTTCCCTGGGAGCTGCTCACAGATCGCTGGCAGCAGGGGAATGGCTGCGTTGTGCTCGTCGCCGGGCCCTGGCAGTTCCACATGGAACACGGGCACAGCTCTGGCAGCTGTGATGTCACAGGAGGTCCAGGGCCACTCCGCACTGGGGATGGGGATCATGGAATGATGGAATCCTTGAATGGTTTGACTTGGGAGGGATCTTAAAATCATCTTATTCAAACCTGACCAGGTTGCTCAGGGTCCTGTCCAAGTGTTCCTTGAATGTTGCCAGGGATGGGGCATCCACAGCCTCTCTGCACAGCCCCTGCCAGGGCCTCACCACCCTCACAGGAAACAATACTTTCCTAACATCAAATCTAACCCTCTTGTCTGTCAGTTTGAGCCCATTCTCCCTTGTCCTGTCACTACAGTTGCTGACCAAGAGTCACCCTCCGGCTTCCTTGGAGGCCCCTTCCCAGACGGGAAGGTTTCTCCCAGGTCTCCACACAACCTTCTCTTGTCCAGGCTGAAGAGCCCCAACTTTGCCAGCCTGTGTGCAGAGGGGAGGTGCTCGAGGTCCCTGAGCCCCTTGGTGGCCTGGTGTGGCCTTGCTGCAGCAGTTCCCTGGCCTTGTTGTGTCGGGGACCCCAGAGCTGGAGGCCGCACTGCAGGTGGGGTCTCCTGAGAGCGCAGCAGAGCGGCACAACCCCCCCTGCCCTGCTGCCCCCAGGGCTGGGGATGAGCCCAGGACATGGGGGGGGGGGTCTGGCCTGAGAGGGCACATTCTAAGGACTCGTGGAACAACAATAATCTTTGACATGTATTTACAGAAGGACAATAAACCAACAACATATAAGACAAGTCTACAGAATTTATTGACTTTGTCCAAATTTTCTTAATAAATCCAGTATTCTTCTTTACAGAAGCAAGAGTCTTCTTGATGACAACAGTCTTAATATCAACAGCCATCTTCTTAATAAAAACAATTATCTTCTTGAAAAAACAACTATCTTCTTAATAAAAATATCTTCTTAATAAAAACAACTATCTTCTAAATAAAAATATCTACTTAATAAAAAACTATGTTCTTAAATAAAAATCTATCTTCTCTAATGGAAAACTTATCTTCTTAAAAATCTATTGTCTTATGAAAAAACTATGTTTGTATTAAAAATCTATCTTCTTAAACTATTTTCTCTATCTAAACTACAATCTTCTTAAAAAGTGAATAATATAAAACATATTTACAGAAAAAAATGAAAAACATATGTACAGGTGGCTGATGCCATGGCCGGCAGGTCCGTCAGTCCTGGAAGAAAAGCAAGGGCACGGTCAGTGCAGTCGGGCCCTGCTGGGTGTTCCCTGTGCCCCCAGCCTGGCACGGGTACCCAGCAGGTGACCCCGGGGCAGGGCATGGCCAGTACGTGCCTGTCGTGCTGCTGAGGGACTGTCCTCATCCCAGCACCATGTCCTCCTCCTCATCTTACTGGTCGACCTCCATCTCCTCGATCTCATCCACCACATCAACTTCCATCTCTTCATCAAACTCTTGGACGTCCACCTCCATCCTCTCCTCGGTATCCACCACAACGTCAACGTCCATCTCTTCCTCGGTATCTCCGGCAGTCTGTGTAAGGGAGCACAAGGTCAGAGAGGGGTCCCTGTCCCACACCAGCCCCACCGAGCTCCAGCCTTCCTGGGAAGTCAGGGGTTTCCCACCTCCATGGCTTGGCACTGTACCTTGACTGGGAGGAGGTTGCCCATCCTGCTGGGATGGCTGCAGAGCTCCAGAGAGTAGGATGAGTCCAGGACTCGCGGGTCTCTCAGGGATCACCTGACGAGGGTGCGCTGTGAGCTGCTCACAGATCACTGTCAGCAGGGGAATGGCTGCGTTGTGCTCGTCGCCGGGCACTGGCAGTTCCACATGGAACACGGGCACAGCTCTGGCAGCTGTGATGTCACAGGAGTTGTGGGACCACTCGGCAGTGGGGATGGGGATCATGGAATGATGGAATCCTTGAACGGTTTGGCTTGGGAGGGACCTTAAAATCATCTTATTCCAACCTGTCCAGGTTGCTCAGGGCCCCATCCAAGTGGTCCTTGAATGTTGCCAGGGATGGGGCATCCACAGCCTCTCTGCACAGCCCCTGCCAGGGCCTCACCACCCTCACAGGAAACAATACTTTCCTAACATCAAATCTAACCCTCTTGTCTGTCAGTTTGAGCCCATTCTCCCTTGTCCTGTCACTACAGTTGCTGACCAAGAGTCACCCTCCGGCTTCCTTGGAGGCCCCTTCCCAGACGGGAAGGTTTCTCCCAGGTCTCCACACAACCTTCTCTTGTCCAGGCTGAAGAGCCCCAACTTTGCCAGCCTGTGTGCAGAGGGGAGGTGCTCGAGGTCCCTGAGCCCCTTGGTGGCCTGGTGTGGCCTTGCTGCAGCAGTTCCCTGGCCTTGTTGTGTCGGGGACCCCAGAGCTGGAGGCCGCACTGCAGGTGGGGTCTCCTGAGAGCGCAGCAGAGCGGCAGAACCCCCCCTGCCCTGCTGCCCCCAGGGCTGGGGATGAGCCCAGGACACGGGGGGGGTCTGGGCTGAGAGGGCACATTCTAAGGACCCATGTAATGACAATAATCTTTGACATGTATTTACAGAAGGGCAATAAACCAACAACATATCAGAGACGTGTACAGAATTTATTGACTTTTTCCAAATTTTCTTAATAAATCCAGTGTTCTTCTTTACAGAAGCAAGAGTCTTCTAGATGACAACAGTGTTAATATCAACAGCCATCTTCTTAATAAAAACAACTATCTTCTTGAAAAAACAACTCTCTTCTTAATAAAAATATCTTCTTAATAAAAACAACTATCTTCTAAATAAAAAAAAATCTTCTTAATAAAAAACTATCTTCTTAAAAAGAAACCTTATCTTCTTAAAAAACTATCATCTTCATAAAATCTATTTTCTTAAATAAAACCTTATCTTCTTTAAATAAAACCTTATCTTCTTAAAAAAACTATTATCAAAAAACTATCTTCTTATTAGAAATCTATCATTTTAAACTATCTTCTATATCCAAACTACAGTCTTCTTAAAAAGTTAATAATATAAAACATATTTACAGAAAAAAATGAAAAACTATGTACATCATGGCCGATGCCATGGCCAGCAGGTCCGTCAGTCCTGGAAGAAAAGCAAGGGCACGGTCAGTGCAGTCGGGCCCTGCTGGGTGTTCCCTGTGCCCCCAGCCTGGCACACCCAGCAGGTGACCCCGGGGCAGGGCATGGCCAGTACGTGCCTGTCGTGCTGCTGGGGGACTGTCCTCATCCCAGCACCATGTCCTCCTCCTCATCTTACTGGTCGACCTCCATCTCCTCGATCTCATCCACCTCATCAACTTCCATCTGTTCTTCCATCTCTTGGACGTCCACCTCCATCATCTCCTGTGTGTCCACCACAACGTCGACGTCCATCTCTTCTACACTATCTCCAGCAGTCTGTGTAAGGGAGCACAACGTCAGAGAGGGGTCCCTGTCCCACACCAGCCCCACCGAGCTGCAGCCTTCCTGGGAAGTCAGGGGTTTCCCACCTGCATGGCTTGGCACTGTACCTTGACTGGGAGGAGGTTGCCCATCCTGCTGGGATGGCTGCAGAGCTCCAGACCGTAGGTTGAGTCCAGGACTCGCGGGTCTCTCCGGGATCTCCTGTCGAGGGCGCGCTGTGAGCTGCTCACAGATCGCTGTCAGCAGGGGGATGGCTGCGTTGTGCTCGTCGCCGGGCCCTGGCAGTTCCCCATGGAACACGGGCACAGCTCTGGCAGCTGTGATGTCACAGGAGTTGTGGGGCCGCTCAGCAGTGGGGATGGGGATCATGGAATGATGGAATCCTTGAATGGTTTGGCTTGGGAGGGACCTTAAAATCATCTTATTCCAACCTGTCCAGGTTGCTCAGGGCCCCTTCCAAGTGGTCCTTGAATGTTGCCAGGGATGGGGCATCCACAGCCTCTCTGCACAGCCCCTGCCAGGGCCTCGCCACCCTCACAGGAAACAATATTTTCCTAACATAAAAATCTAACCCTCTGTCAGTTTGAGCCAATTCCCCCTTCTCTTGTCACTGCAGTTGCTGACCAAGAGTCACCCTCCGGCTTCCTTGGAGGCCCCTTCCCAGACGGGAAGGTTTCTCCCAGGTCTCCACACAACCTTCTCTTGTCCAGGCTGAAGAGCCCCAACTTTGCCAGCCTGTGTGCAGAGGGGAGGTGCTCGAGGTCCCTGAGCCCCTTGTTGGCCTGGTGTGGTCTTGCTGCAGCAGTTCCCTGGCCTTGTTGTGTCGGGGACCCCAGAGCTGGAGGCCGCACTGCAGGTGGGGTCTCCTGAGAGCGCAGCAGAGCGGCACACCCCCCCCTGCCCTGCTGCCCCCAGGGCTGGGGATGAGCCCAGGACACGGGGGGGTCTGGGCTGAGAGGGCACATTCTAAGGGCCCATGTAATGACAATAATCTTTGACATGTATTTACAGAAGGACAATAAACCAACAACATATCAGAGACGTGTACAGAATTTATTGACTTTTTCCAAATTTTCTTAATAAATCCAGTGTTCTTCTTTACAGAAGCAAGAGTCTTCTTGATGACAACAGTCTTAATATCAACAGCCATCTTCTTAATAAAAACAACTATCTTCTTGAAAAAACAACTCTCTTCTTAATAAAAATATCTTCTTAATAAAAACAACTATCTTCTAAACAAAAATATCTACTTAATAAAAAACTATCTTCTTAAAAAGGAACCTTATCTTCTTAAAAAAACTATCATCTTAATAAAAAACTATCTTCTTAAATAAAAATCTATCTTCTTTAAAAGAAAACTTATCTTCTTAAAAAAACTATTGTCTTATGAAAAAACTATCTTCTTATTAAAAAATCTATCTTCTTAAACTATTTTCTCTATCCAAACTACAGTCTTCTTAAAAAGTTAATAATATAAAACATATTTACAGAAAAAAATGAAAAACATATGTACATCATGGCCGATGCCATGGCCAGCAGTCCGTACAGTCCTGGGAAAGACATTGAATAATCGCACGGCACGCGTAGTGCAAGCGGGCCTGCTTGGTTGTTCCCTGTCGCCCCAGGCCTGGCACCACCAGCACGGTGCCCCGGGGCCGCGTGGGCAAAGAATAGGACAGTACGTGCCTGTCGTTGCTGTGGGACTTTCCCCCAGCCCAGCACATGTCCCTACCCCTCTCATCTTACTGGTCGACCTCCATCTCCTCGATCTCATCCACCACATCGACCTCCATCTCTTCATCAAACTCTTGGACGTCCACCTCCATCCTCTCCTCTGTGTCCACCACAACGTCGACGTCCATCTCTTCCTCGGTATCTCCAGCAGTCTGTGTAAGGGAGCACAAGCTCAGAGAGGGGTCCCTGTCCCACAGCAGCCCCACCGAGCTGCGGCCTTCCTGGGAAGTCAGGGGTTTCCCACCTGCATGGCTTGGCACTGTACCTTGACTGGGAGGAGGTTGCCCATCCTGCTGGGATGGCTGCAGAGCTCCAGACCGTAGGTTG
>NW_024103879.1:0-14556 GCF_003945595.2 Pipra filicauda
TTATAATAAGAGTTCATATACTGCCACTTAGAAAACTTTTTATGCTGCAAAACAAACTAAAGGTTGCTCAAAGTACATACTGGCTACGTTTAACCTCTTTCATATTTGGGAAGAGGCAAATGCCTGTCTATGTATATAAGCACTTCTTTTGAAAAGGGGGAGGAAAAAAGAATAGGAGTCATCAAAGAAAAATTTAACCTCTACAACAGTTGGTGTTTTCCCCCTCAGAATGTATTTTTGCAACAGATAAAGCATGTTTTCAAGTCCTGCTCATGAGTAGGAGGCACTAATTTCTAATCTTTCAGTGATGCTGATAAGTGTAAAGTGACTAATATTTTACCACGTATGTGGTCGGGGGATGGAGGACTTTTCATTTACAAGACAAAATAACGATGTTTTTCATGACAAGTAGTGGGCTATCTGTAATATTTTATTGTGCAGACCTGTGACTGTGTCGTAGCAACACTAGCATTTTACTGTTTGGGAAAAAAGCAAATGTAACATAGATTGAAGTAAGCATTTTTAATGAGAAAAAATATTCTTTCATCTATAATTAGGCTTTGGAAGCTAATTATTTGACCATTTGTTTAGCTGCTAATTCCTTAAATAATAGTTAAATAAAGTAATGGTTAAACTCTATACCCATGGTCTTTACCATACATTTCTACTTGTATTCAGAATATTTTTTTCCCTTTAAGCTTCACGAAAGACTGACCTTGCATTATTTAGTAGCTTGCTAGTGGCATGGTAGACACCCTGACCACCGAATTTTTGGTGTCAGCCAAGACTACTTTAATTAATAAAGAAATTGTTGCAAACTTTCATGTCAATTCTATAAAAATTAATAGCTAAACTTCTGAAAAAAATAAAGTTTATGCATTGTGCATCTATGAATTTGTAGCTCCATTACGTGCAGTATCTCAATCACTGATCTTACAAAGAAAATAATTGCAGCTGCCATTATTTGCTCTGTCTTTAAACAAACCTGTAACGTATCAGGGGGAGAAACTGATTTAATTCTTTTAAACTTTTCATTACAGAAAGCTTGGACCACCACCATGTGTTCACATATACATGACAGGAATGTAGTGGACTCAGCAAAGTCATTTTCTGTCCTCTGCTTAGACCATTTATTGGTGGACAAGCGTAAATACCAGAGTGGAATGAGGGTAAGCAAAATAATCATGCTGTGTCAAAAAGATTCCATTGCAGAGACCTGTAGAACAAAGTGGGCACTCGGGGTGTATTGTTACTGCACCAAGAGCTCTGAAGTCCTGTTTGACTGAAGTCCTTGACCACTTCTGCAGCATGTCTTTGGATACTCCAATGGCACTCTAAGCAAAATGGCATTCTCTGCAAAAAATGTTAGATCATCCTTTCTGCATATATCTCCTGCATTTTCAAGGAAAAAAACCTTAACCATCTGTCATAGTTCATTTTAAGTAGGTAAATTTACTTCAATAGATGAGCACCTCTTAATTTTAACATACAAAAGGTGCTCTTAGGTAGAGCCACTTATAAAAGGAGTTTTCTGAATGTTGGCTACATTTCACTTAAAGCATTTCCCAATTTACTATATTGTCATTACCACACTATCCTTATTTGCTGTTTCCTCTCTTCTCAACAAAATTGATGAATTATTGTTACAAGAAGTGTTAAATACATTTAATTAAAATTCCAGTGATACAATTTAAAGTAGTGGAGTAAAAATGCTGTTTCTTACAGCCAGCAACCTTCTTTTGTATCACGTAATTTTGAACCAAATTAAAACCCCGGAGGCATATTCTACCTCCAGTGTTCTTGTCCAGAGAGTGAAGGCTGGTTTGAGGACAGCAGGGCATTATGGGGAAGAGATTCTGCTCCATTCAAGGCCTACCTGAGCTTGGACTGAGCTCAACAATAAGAATGTGGCAGAAGACAGGGAGTCAACTGAGAGGGCAGAACAATGCTGGCCCCAATATACCATGTTCCAAATACACTACACTCCAAAAACATGAAGGCTTTCTAAGAGAACAAAGAGAGACTTGAATAATGAAGAAACCAGACACTGTGAGAAGAGCTAAAGAATGGAGAAGGTTTTTTTTCCTAATTGTCTTTGTTGTTTTATATGATATTTTCTCTTGGAGAACAAGTACTTTGCCCTTTTAAACTTATAGCACATGGCTTCTTTGGTTGAATAGTGTTATGTATGAACCACGAGGCTGTATTCATGTTTTAAACCAGTACAGGTTATGGGTTTTGCTTTGGAGAGTTAGCAGATGTGATACAGTCATGACAGAATGAGGTTACTGCAGGAATGACTCATTGTTGAATAATCAAGTGTTTACTCCACCAAAACTGCATGTAACCAGACTGCCACAGTTTTTCTGCTTTATTGCAAGATGTAGCTTTTAAATGTCAATGCATCAGAAAGGAAGGTAAACTCCTTGGGTGGCTCAGATATCTTTTTATGCATGTGTTTAAAGGCAGAGAGTCTTATGGTTCTCAATGGAGAAAAAAAGCTATTGAGCACATCAATTTTGACACATTAATGAACAGAGGAAGGGAAGCCAGCTGAAGAAAACAAAATCCTTTCCTGAAGTGGAATAGAGAAGTATTTCTGAAGGAGACCAGATGCAGAAAGAACAGTTAATGTAAGGTTCTGTTTTGATTGTTTCATACATCCCAACCTAGTATTCCTCCTGAAAATAATGTTACCATTTGAGAAACCTTCAGCCAATCATTTCTCTAGCTCCAATTCATTTTTTTCAAACTACTTTCTTCAGCCTTTTTTGTTTTGCTTTTAAAGAAGGTAATTGGAGAGTGCTTGTGCTTTGTCTTCCATGAAGAAACACATGCTCAAATGTATCTTGTCTGGCAAGAGGGGCCTAAATCAGGTGAGAGAAGAACTGGCTGGAAGAGCATCTCAGTCTTCTGACTACAGTGGGCCCAAAGGTTATGATCTGTTATGGGTCTAAAGTTCAGGTCAAGACAAAATCCAGAGCAAAGAGACTTTGGTCTCTTTGAAGCCTTTCTCCAATACTCACTGTGTACATTGGGAGGAAGCCCAGTGCCTTATATGGCTGCTGGTTTAGCCTTCTTCCCTGTTTAAAGGGCAGGAGAAGCAGGACTGAGATCTAAATCCTGGATCATACCCAAGTGCTCTCTAGTTTATTTGTGACGGTCTGGCACTAACATATGCAATCATGGTGCTGTCATTAAAAAGTAATAGATTATACATATTCCCACTCTGTGGATAACGTCCCATGGAATAGAGAAAAATTCACTCTGTAAAACATGAGAGTTGAGTAACATCTGAGCTTCTAAAAGTTCCTGAAATTTGAGTCTGCTGTGGTAGATGCACATCTCCATTTTGCAGGCATGCTCTAATACTGCTGTTAAGTCAGGAACTTGCTCTTAAGAGCTAAAATCCATTGTATTCAGACAAGAAGTAGTCCAGCTGTTCATAAAATTAAAGTTATGTGAAGCCCTGTCAGAGGAGCAGTGACAGAAATGAGACACAGAAATGGTAGAATTTCAAAAGGTCTCGCTACTCATACAAAACCAGCAGATTGTGGCTGTTCTAATTCATTCCTTGCACAGTTAATACTGTCCTGTTCTTCCATCATTGTGAGTGTTTAAGTCACTTATTGCAGATCACTATTTAAAAAGAAAAAACCCCAAACAATTATTTTACTTGTCTGAACTGTTCCAGGGCTAACCTCATCCAGGTTCCAATAGAATGAAAGTGCCAGCTTTAAAAATACAACTGACTACATTTCTAAATCAATTCTTGCCTTACAAACCCTAGGTTAGAGTCAGAATCTTTATCAGATTCTCCCATCCTCCTTCTAGTAGTATTGGATTACGTTGGACTATGTTGGATTGACTGTGCTGTTACATAATGTTGTCGAGTGAAAATCAGGTCAAGTACCTCGTATGGGTTCCACACTACCTTCTCCTGCCAAGTTCTGTGTAACAATGTTTGTAGGTTTAAAGCCACATCTATGCTACTGCAAGGTAAGCTAAATTAGAGAGAAAGTGTAATGCCCAAGCAGGACCTCACTAGCCTGAGCACAGTGGATGCAAACAGCACGTCCTCAAGCTCAGATGCTGACATAGGATCGTTGCCAAGCCAAACAGCAGCCATGGTACAGGCACTGACCAGCTCCCAACCACCTCCTTTCAGCAGTGCTGTGTCTGAATGGCAGCTCATGCTGTACAGCATCCCAGATGTGTACAGCTGGATGGCCCAGAAAGCAGAGGAAGTGCTTCTTATAAGGATGGAATATGCAAATCTAAAGCAATGTCAAACTCTGGCTGAAGCTATCAAAAGCATTCCAACCAGAGGAGTCTTCAGTTCAGTCCCCAAAGTGGCAGTCAGAAACCAATGGCCTTGGAGTCCTCTGAGGGTTTGCTGGGGAGTCACTAAAAGGAAGCCTTTTTGTGACTTTTTAACCAGCCCAAGGTGAGAGCCTGGGCAGTATTTAGTGATGAAGGGCAGCAGTTGAAATTCTACCCAGTAATTGAAATTCTAATCAATGCTGACTGAACAAGAATGAGTTAAACTTTTCATGGAAAATTTACTATTGCAGGTAGGCAGTTGTAACTGCACATTTTAAATGCAGAGGCAGTGAGTAGAAAGCAATCAATCCTGGCTTCAACACACATAAGATCTCCAACTGTGTTTATATAGATTGTCCTCTGCATCAGTCTACACATATGTGATGCTGTTGCACAACCTATGACCCTGAGCAGTCCTATATTACCATATGCTCCTTGGTGAAGATTTAACCCTCTGCAGGAGCAGTACAGCTCTGGGTCTGTGTTTCAGGGAAGGACACACTTGTTCATGATCCCTGGTCTGAATCAGAAAGGTTACATGGTTTATCTTACCAATTGCAACCAACCACTACAGCACAACTAGTAGCAAATATTGAGCATTCATGAGCACACTATGTGCAACCAACTTCAAAGAGTTAAACATATTAATTTAGCATATTTCATTAGCAATCAGGAGGAAATAGTCTCTTCACAAACATTTTACAACCCACCAGAGGGTAGGTTTCTTGACTGGGTTCTTCCTTGCGAATTCTCACTAAGGTTTAGGAGTCATCCTCGTTAGTTACAGTTTTGAGAGACAATGAGTACACCTGCCACAACCATCTCCACTCTCACCTAAAGCTCCTACTTGGATTATTAACTTTCTTCAGCTACATTAGCTAGGAGGATGTAAGCTTTGCATCCTTGTAGCACTTTCACCACAGTTTCATTTGGGAACTTTGCATCTTTGTAGCTAGAGGATTCAAACTCAGGATGTGTATTTGCAGCCCTATCGTCCCAGTAGTCAGTTCGGGCTCTCAGAGGAGAAGGAACATCTACATTAAGGCTCTAAATCAGCCTGAAACCTTACTGATTGTACCAGCTCCAGTGAAAGCTGTCTTCATCTCGTGCATCCTTTCAGTAGAGAAGCCCTGTGAGGATTAACCCATGCTCAACATGGGTATGGGTGGCAGGACTCACCCTTAGGAGAAAATTCTTTCATATCAGCTGTCCAATTATTAGTAGTTTAAAAGGTTTCCTGAAGTTGGATGGCTTATTCCTCTTCCAGTGAAGCCTCAATGATACACAGTACTCAGCTGTGTCACCTCATAGTGACAGGTCCTTCATGACAGCCAAGTTTTCTGTCTGGCCCATGAGGATTTCAGAATTGTTTCTGTGCTTACCCAGCTGAAGGACTGAAGTGAACAGGGCATACCACGGAGTCCAGTGGCACATTAGTAACTTTGAACCTTCACTTTCATTAAGACTGTGGCCACTTACTACTTAATGACACAAAACAGTGCATGTGACTATGAAGTAATAAATACATAGGGAAAAATGCAATTGAAAGCTTTCAATTGATCATTATTTATTCTCTCTTCAAAATTCTGCTTAAGCACAATTTGTATATAGATTCACTGCAACAAACAGGTCTGGGTCTCTATGTTTTTAATCTAAACCCTATCAAGAGAGAGACTCCAAGGTGGAAAGATTTACACTACTATTATCACCATTTCTATTCCCTAATTAAATTGCAGACAAAAAACCCTTCAACCTACCAAATTACATATATTTTATTCTATGAATTATTTTTAGAAATTCTGAAGGAGTTACCCTAAAAAGACCCTTTCTGAATTGCCTGGCTCAAAATTTGATAATTCATTTTTAGTTTGGTTAACTATGATTGAGCTATTCAGTGTTTTAAAAAGATAAAACCCCAAGAAATTCACAAAAGCATACAAGAACTTTCTCTTAAGCCACAATATATAATTTCTTTTAATTACATCAAATATTAGTTTAAACTAATTGAGTATGATAGGTATCTCAGCTGAGCACTTTACAAAGATGACACTATAGTTTATGAACTATACACACACACACACAAAATCAATTTTTTAAAAGCCTATTAACACCACCACTTTGAACAGTGTTTCTTTGCCTTCCTCTTCTCCAGGAAAGCTTTGCTAGGCACCTTCCCTTTCTCAGCCTCTCTCTACTATTCCCCCATACCTTCTTCTTCCTGATTTTTGAACGATCCTCACAGTGGGGACCATTCCTGCACACTGGTGCAGAGGGAGCTTCCTACAGCTGTGCTGGGAAGCCACCGACACCACCAAAGCTGTTCATGTGGTTTAAGTCAGGGCCTAACTATTGGGGTTTGGCATTCAGGGGAGTCCCATGAAGCCTGACAAACAGTGCCTTGAGTTTTTAGCAAGAGACTGTATCTTAGTCATCGATGATGCTTGTGTTATCATTTTTACATTTTGCTTGGATTTTCCAGGATTGTACTAGCTCATGCTTTTTAGTTGTCGTATAGTTTTCTTTCTGGCTTTCATATTGAGGCCATCTTGGTTGTTCGGAACACCATAAGGTGTTTTCCATAAGGAAAAATTTAAATCCATGGAAGATAATAAACTAGTCTTATTTACTTTCTGCAGGCAATGGTTTTAGACTTGGATACTACAACTAATCTCAAAAAATCTGTGTTTGGTTAGCTAAGTTGAACTATGATATCTTACATGAATACTTGCAGGTATCACTCTCTTCAGTGGGAGTAGCAGATACTTCCTCAAAAAGTTACATCTGACAATGGATTTTGCCATCCAACTTTAGGTGCTCAGATTGAGAAGGCCCTAATGTTTGCTGCAACCTTAGGTTTGGGTCCAATGCACCTGACAGTGTCCCTTTAAGCAGGAGCTTCCCCATAACTGTATTCTCTGATTCTGAGATGTTTTAGGATGCTTTTCATATACTACAGTTTCTGAAGGTCAGTGCATACACATTTTAAGACACAGTGATAAGACAGTGTATGGAACTACTTGGCAGTATTTAGCTGGTACAGTTTCTTGTGGAAACAACAGAATTCCAAAATACACCACACTGAATGCTTATGGGTTATTACAAGCAAAAATCCCAAGACACCAGGAATTAAAAAGCGGAGTTCAACAAAGGAACACTGATATTGTCAGTTGATATGAACAAAGTTGTGCCAAGTCTTCCTTCTTTGTTTTTTCAAGTGGAGAAATAAACTGGGAAACAAAGCAGAAGGAAAGAAAGATTAAAAAAAAAAAAGACAAAACCCAACAGTTATTACAGAGTTACTGTTGTGCTTTATCTTACAGAAGTGTGCGATGTCAGAGAATTGCAAACATCTTTAGCAGATCTTAGTTAAAAGAGCATAACACATCTTACACACAATATTCCTTCCTAGGGGAAATGGGGATGCTTCTCCCATGTCAGAAGGAGTTTGGAGGGGAAACTGCAGTGGAAAGCAGGGGAGACTGTGGCTCAAAAGATAGAAAGGGCAAGGACAGACAGTGATGGTAGCTGCCATCGTCAGCTCCAGCAACACCTGCAATGCCATGGGTTGTGTGCCTGCTTTTCCAGGGCCCCACTACCAGGATGGTAGAAAGCCTGGCTTGGGCCATTTCACCACACATGGTAGCTCATTGCTGTGAGGAATGGCTCAGTTTATCTGCACCCATAGCCAGCCCTGCATAGAGGGTATGATCTTGTTCAAATCAGGGACTGGAAAAGTCATGCAGGACTTGTCTCTGACAGCACTTGGATGCTTGATGTCTATAGGATTTAAACATATACTTGAGAGCTACTGTAAATAAATACAGCATTGAGTTCAATACACAGAGTCCTTCCTGAAGCTGCAACCTTTAGGCACTATTACAGAAGAATCAAATAGACTGGAAAAAGAACTTGAGGTCCAGATACATTTAAATCTCACTGACCTTGCACTAGATCTCACTGTGGTGAGCCATGACCTGGGTTTAATGATGAAACCCAACCTAACCCATGTCAAACCTGCTGTTTCTTAACTTACCAGGACAGGCATCCAACATTTAAAACAAGGAGGGAAACTATATTATTACTTATATATAATTTCAGTCTTAGCTTCTAAGGAGGAATTATGAGTTATCTTGACTGGTTTTTACTTTCTTGTTAAGATACACACAGTGGTCAGTGATGAGTATATACACAGCAATTAGTTCAATAGCTGCACACCTGTCTTTCCAGGTTGCTGCTCTAGACTGCAGAACAAAGGCCCATCTTTCTCTTGAAGCCAGTTGCCTTCAGTACCCAGTTAATATAGTTAATTAATATGTAACCATTTCCCATTCTTGCTGTATCAGTGTTATGAAACCCTAGAATTATTCTGGGTCACTCTGGTGCCAGCATTCATAAGACTAATAAACTGTCACATGTATCTCATTGCATTTAGTCATGTTTACAGGTGATTCTGTAAGCCTTCTTTAGAGAAGCAACAGAGGAAAATGGAAACACCCTGAATGCAAGGCATGTAATTTGAGAGTTGGGAATTAACTCACATCCACAGTGCTGGTGAATCCCTTCTGGGTTACTAGCTGGATTGTCTAACTCAAGAAATCTTCCTCTTAGGAGTTAATGCAATATTCCAGTTATGTCACATAACAGCTGTTGCTAATACAGAGGTTACATAAATGAAATGTTCAATTACTGTCATTACAAGATCCCTGGGTCCCAACCAGCACGACTGCTATTATTCATTCATAGCTAACTTTCCTGTAACAAATATGTGGAATGAGATATCTTTTGAGAAAATAAATCAGTAAGACTTTGGGCCATCTTTTAACAACATTTTAGGCATTCAAGATACAAAGGGATCCTCAGAAGCACTCTAACATCTCAAATTCCAGCTGATTTGGTGGGAACTAGGCACCTACACACTTTAAAAAATTCATCAGATGCCTGTTTGCCTGTGGGGCTTCACCCTCCTTTTATAGGCATGAGGTAATTCAAATATTACTGTTCTCAGTAGAAAACACAGGACTGTGGCCCTCATTGTAATGAAAGGAAGATCTCTGAGACTGCATAAAAATTTATATAAAACATAAAGAGGAAGTCTTTAATCCTAGGAAAAGTTATGTAACATGCTAATGTAAAAAAACATTAAATGTCAACAAATTCTGCCTATATGTGTCCAGAGAGTTTGCAGTAATTCTTACTATAAAAGCACGATACTAGAAGGGAAATTTCACAAATTAATCAGTTTAAATATTTTATATCCATTTTTTTGGTTTGTTTTAATTTTTAATATAGCAGCATTTCTTAAGTCACAAGCTACTGAGATCATAAATGAAAGAGAAAATTAATTACTCACTTATAATTATAATGAGAATGACTGCGCATACTACACCAAGGATGATCATCATCTAGAAAAAGAAAGTTATAGAAAAGAAAAAGTCAGGTTTTCACATGAAAGACATTAATCCCTCAATTTTTTTGCTTTTACTTAGTGATTCATTCCTCATACTTTTAATTCTTGAAAAGACTCACTGTAACAGACTGTTAAGGCCCCAAAGTTAGTGTCAGTTTGAAGAACAGCTGACCACCAGCAATGGTCATAAACCTCTTTTCAAAGCTAGTCAGTTCTTGCCTGTCAGCTAAAGATGCAGTGACCAACCTCATCCATTTCCAGCAGTAAAGAAAAAGTACGTTTCCAAAGTAAAACAACTCCAAAGGTGATTTAAGTGACTGGATTCACACATGGCATGTACCACTTTATACCAGAGTAACTGGATCACTCTTTCCCAGGTTCCCCGTGGCAGTGCAGAGGCAGCTGGAGATGTCTAATGCCTCCCAGCTATTGGTGCTGCTCTGTGTACCTGTGCTGTTGGGAGAGGAAGCCCACGCTAACCAGCATGGTTTCCAGCATGTTCTCCTGGAAATCACTCATGGCAAAGCAGAAGTCTGCTCCCACAGGAATAGGTACATCAGAGGCAGCTGTGCACAGACCACACCAGCACTGAGCTGTGTGGGGTAGAGGCCCCCACAGAGACTTGCTGAATGCTAACGAGGCCACCAGGGATGCTGCAGTCCAGGTGCCATTATTACCCCAGTGAGAATGGAAAGACTGAAACCCAACAAACCTAAGCGTGGCAAATCAAGGCCTCCATTCCTCCTAATATGTGTCTAAAGGACAGAGCCAGCCGTTGGCTTGCAGGAGATTTTTTTTATTACTTCCCTCTCCTTCCAGAGTTTGTGAGCCAGAGGAAGGACAGGGGGATTCTGTTTGTCAGGGTAAAGCAGGAAGGGATAATGAGGAAAGGAGAATGAGAGTAGGTTTGAAAGTCTAGTCTAGTGTAGGTCATTGTGGGCACTGGAGCCACATGGGTGAACCTCACTCAAAATCTGTGCCTGTAGCTCCCAGAAGCCCTGCTTCCTGCACTGGGCAGCAGGTAGAAGAGGCCCAGAGGAACTGCTCACATGAATTTCTAATCTAGGTCCTCTTATTCCTGGAGTGTTTGTGCATGTAGTTTACCCAGAATATTTTGCCTTGTTTTACACTTTATAGTGCTGTGGATTGAAGAGACAGAGCAGACAACAGACTGGCAAGGGATACACGTGGGATTCTCCCCTGGGAAAAGGTGGGTTTATGTGGGTGGACACGAGTAGTCAGCAGCAAAGATTGAAGAGAAATGGAAATGGAGCTGAAATTTTGTCACAGTGTTAATGTTGGTGGTGCATAAGTAGAAAGAAGCAAGGGTATGGGATCTTGGATGAGTAAGAGGAGCTGAACTTTGTGGGTCCAGAAAACACAAATACTGGGGGAGATCTGAAAAAGCAAGGGAGAGTGAGATTCCCTCTGCTCTTGGGAAAGGCTAAGACTTTGAAGACAGCAGAGAAGGTTGATAAAAGTCCTGCTCTATCCTAATTGGCCCTTCTTTATAAAATACTGTAATTTCCTTACTTCTCACAGCAGTTTGTGAAACCAAGTTGGTTTTTTTTTTTAGTTTGGTTTACCATCCTAATGGAAGATCCAGAGGTTGATGATCTCCCACAAGGACAAAGCTTCTTTTCTTCCAGTACTAGAATTCACTGTACCTGCTCAGGTTTTATCATTCACACGGGGAACATGAACTGACACGGAATACTTTCCCATCCCTATCTGCAGGCACTGACTGAAGCATCGAAATTTGTATCTACATTTTATATACTGCAGAATTTTTAGGGTCCAGTAAAGATCAAAGTTGCTTGACTTATGGAGCCCAGAGGGCAAGGCATGTCTTTCTCCCTTTGACAAAAAGAGATGACTCAGAGATGCCATCCTGCAGGCAAATGAATTAAATGCAAGTGAAAGTATTCCTGCCATGAAGTGATTCTCAACAAGAATTTATATTCTTTACCTTGCAATTTTTCCACCAGTATTTTCTCTTCAGTTTGGCTGCACTGGTTTCAAACTGTGAAGCACCTGCTTGCAAGGCATCTGCCCGGTTGTCAAGCTCTGAAAGCTTCTGGTCTCTCTCTAGCACCTTGTCCACGTTCATCCTCATGATGTCGACCACCTGCAAGGGCACAGCCTCACATGAGATCCCACACAGAGGAAAGCTGAAGGTCACTTGAATGTTCACACCCTGGAATATGACATATCATACCAAAAACAGCCATTTGCCTTTATGATACGTGGTGGCAATTACCTGGGCAGTGCCCCAAACCTCTGCCTATGGAAACAACAGTGAGCACAAGATGAGCACAGCTACACTGCTCAGGTGTGATATAAAGAGACATCATGAAATACCGGAGTCAGATCCTTTAAAGTTTTTGATTTCTTTTGGCCAACAAATATAGATACAAAAACCTGACAGAGACCAGTACCTCTATACTACAATTTGGTTGACTTCACTAAGAACAAACCATTATTTTCCTTATATATTTAATATCTTCCTTACCTGAACTAGTGAAATTGGCTATATAAAGGCCACTCTAAAGGGAACTGTATGCATTTCTTCACCAAGGAATTTACTCATTCTGCAGATCTTTCAGGCAAGATGATTTCCCAGCCATAATTTGAAGTCCTGCTTGAAAGCGGAGGAGGAGAATATTTTACCTGAGACAATTCAGCCTGAAGTTTTAGACAGTGAGCTGGTCCGTGTGTTCGGGATCCCGGGGTTTTGGGGTTTTTGGGGTCTCTCAGGTTATTTTTGGCCCCCAGGAGCGGGAGCTGGTCCGGGTGTTCGGGATCCCGAGTTTTTGGGGTTTTTGGGGTGTTCCCATGGATATTTTGGCCCCCAGGAGCGGGAGCTGGTCCGTGTGTTCGGGACCCCGGAGTTTTGGGTTCCCCGTGGATATTTCTGGTTTCCTGGTGTATTTTTGGGTTCCCCGGGGATATTTTGGGGTCTCTCAGGAACGTGAGCTGGTTCGGGTGTTCAGGATCCCAGGTTTTTGGGGTTTTTGGGGGTGTTCCCATGGATATTTTGGGGTTCCAGGAGCGGGAGCTGGTCCGTGTGTTCGGGATCCCGGGGTTTTGGGGTTTTTGGGGTGTTCCCATGGATATTTGGGGTTCCAGGAGCGGGAGCTGGTCCGTGTGTTCGGGATCCCGATGTTTTGGGGTTTTTGGGGTCTCCCAGGTTATTTTTTGGGGTTCCAGGAGCGGGAGCTGGTCCGTGTGTTCGGGATCCCAGAGTTTTGGGTTCCCCGTGGTTATTTTGGGTTCCCCATGGATATTTGGGGTTCCAGGAGCGGGAGCTGGTCCGTGTGTTCGGGATCCCGGGGTTTTGGGGTTTTTGGGGTGTTCCCATGGATATTTGGGGTTCCAGGAGCGGGAGCTGGTCCGTGTGTTCGGGATCCCGGAGCGGGCCCTGCTGGGCTACGCGCGGGCCCTGGAGCAGCACTACCACCCCGACGTGTCCTACCACAACAGCCTCCACGCCGCCGACGTCCTGCAGTCCACCCACGTCCTGCTGGCCACGCCCGCCCTCGACGTGAGACCCCCACACCCCACACACCCCCCCACGGCGGGGGGGGGCACCCTCGGGGGGCGGGGGGGCCGGTTGTGGGGTGGGGGGACATGTTTTGGGGTGGTGGGATCCGTTTTGGGCTTCTGGGACCCATTTTGGGGTAGTGAGCCCTGTTTTGGGGTGGTGGGACCTGTTTTGGGGTGGTGGGACCTGTTTTGGGGTGGTAGGGCCTGTTTTGGGGTTCTGGGCCCCATTTTGGGGTGGTGGGACCTATTTCAGGGTTCTAGGCCCCTCTTCAGGGTTCTGGGCCCCGTTTTGGGGTGTCGGGCCCCATTTTGGGGTTCTGGGCCCCATTTTGGGGTGTTGGGCCCCGTTTTGGGGTTCTAGGCCCCATTTTGGGGTGGTGGGACCCATTTTGGGGTTCTGGGCCCCATTTTGGGGTGGTGGGCCCTGTTTTGGGGTGTCGGGCCCCGCTCTGGGGGGCTCTGAGGGCCGGGGGTCCCTGACTTGGTGCCCCCAGGCCGTGTTCACGGACCTGGAGGTCCTGGCCGCCCTCTTCGCCGCCGCCATCCACGACGTCGACCACCCCGGGGTGTCCAACCAGTTCCTCATCAACACCAGTGAGCGGGGGGGGCTCAGGCTGGGCAGGGGGGGTCACATGGGGGGCCCTCCCCCCGTCCCTCCCCCCGTGTCCCAGCCTGGGGGTCCCTCCCTCTGTCCTGAGGGTCCCTCCCCATGTCCTGGGGGTCCCTCCCTCTGTCCTGGGGGTCCCTCCCTGTGTCCTGGGGGTCCCTCCCTCTGTCCTGGGGGTCCGTCCCCGTGTCCTGGGGGTCCCTCCCTGTGTCCTGGGGGTCCGTCCCCATGTCCTGGGGATCCCTCCCTGTGTCCTGGGGGTCCCTCCCCATGTCCTGGGGGTCCCTTCCCCCTGTCCCTCCCCCCATGTCCCAATTCAGGGGGTCCCTCCCCGGGTTCTGGGGGTCCCTCAACATGTCCTGGGGGGTCCCTCCCCCTGTCCTGGGGATCCCTCCCTGTGTCCTGGGGGTCCCTCCCCATGTCCTGAGGGTCCCTCCCTGTGTCCTGGGGGTCCCTCCCCGTGTCCCAGGGGTCCCTCCCCCTGTCCTGGGGGTCCCTCTCTCTGTCTCAGGGGTCCTTCCCCCTGTCCCTCCCCACATGTCCCAGTCTGAGGGTCCCTCCCTGTGTCCTGGGGGTCCCTCCCCCTGTCCTGGGGGTCCCTCCCCCTGTCCTGGGGGTCTCTCACCGTGTCCTGGGGGTCCCTCCCCATGTCCTGGGGGTCCCTCCCTGTGTC
>NW_024103880.1:0-14484 GCF_003945595.2 Pipra filicauda
CTTTGAGACTAATTTTCTCAAATTACGTGTCTCCAAAATGACAACTAAGATACTAATCAGGTGGAAAATAATGTGATCAAAGGTAAAAGATGGTTATTCTTACTTACATTTTACATATACCAAAAGTCAGTATACCTACACAAAAACATAAGTATGTTAGAAAATATAGAAAAGTTATTTTCAATTCTTATATTTCTATGATGACAGATGGAGTGTGAATCCTTCCCATCCCATCCAGTTTTTAAGCTTTTAAGCCTTCATTATAATGATTTTGAAGGATTTTGTACCTCATATAAAGGTTACCACATGTTGCTATTTTTACTGTTCAAAAGACAGTTATAAATAAAAACATTTAACAATAATTGGTGGGGGTTTATTCTAAATTTCGTTACTTTCATTCAAATTTCTTTGCTGATTTTCCCCTTTTTCCTACTTCTTTGTCTGCTCATTACTCTTGGTTTTCAAAAATAAGTAATATTCCTACTCATTAGTATCTCCTTCCCCCACTTTTTCTCACTTTTTCTCAGTTCTTGTGATAATTGTTTAGATTTTCACCCTTACCCTCCATTAACACTCACTCAATTCCAAAGTTTTTGTCACAGCCCCTCAATTAACCAGTTTTCACGTCTGTGTCATATTTTTCTCCCCTCACTCATCTTACCCTCGCAATCTGTCCCATCTCTGTCACTAGTTCTCCCTTCTTCCTATGTATTCAATAATTGATCCTGCAATAATTGATCCTCAGAACTGTTCTCTCCTTACGGAACAGACAGCACAGAGGAAACAGAGAATCTGAAGGGAAACAGTGGCTACTGAAGCTTTTATAAGAGCCTGCCATTGAAAATCACCTCTTTTGAGTCCTAGTTACCTTGAATACTAAAACCATAGCTTTCCTGCTATTTCCACTTAATTTCTCTTCCATTTTATGCTTTCATCTTATCTCTCCACATGTTCCAAGAACGAAAATCCAACACCCTCTCACATGGAAACCAAGAGATGATTATGCAAATTATTTGCATTATTTCTTCTCACCTGGAGGCATGCAGGACAGGAAGGCCCTAAGGTACATTGAGAACTGTATTTCCTTCATTGCCAATATTATGGAAGCCCCTTCTCTGAAGCCAGGTCAGTGCTCACCTCAACCCTCACTTTGAGATTAAGGAGTTTTTTTCATTTTGAAATTGCGTTGCTTAAAGTTAATAGAAACAGCAGTATATCAAGGTGAATATTTAGTTTCAAAATAACCTCTTAAGAAAAGTCAGCATTCAGCTCTTAGGGAGATTGTTCAATTACTGTCCTAAACTTATCTTCTACCTCAGTTAAAGAAGTTGCCAAAGGACAGTATCTGTCATGGCCATACACTTCTCTCAGATCTTGACCGGCATATAAGAGTGACAGATTGCACTAATAGCACAGTTTGTCTACTTCATTTACCTTTATTTTACACACCACTGTAAATCTGGAATAAGTAATTCTGAATTTGCAATAATTTGAGTAAAACAAGGTAGGGATAATCCACTGATTGTTGTAATTTGCCCACAGACTTTTTCTGGGAACACATCTCTAAGCATAACTTCAGAATAAATATGAGCATTTCTTATTTTTTAGAGTGTTTGTAATATTATGGTAGGTCCTGCAATTAAGAATTAGAAACAAAAGTCACCAAAATATACACACATGTGGTGGGTTTTGTAGCTGTTTTTCTTTTTAAGAACAAGCATACTTATTTCTGCTAGCCATAGACTAGTCTGAAATGTAGGAAGATTTGGGTTTCAGTTTTGCCCATTTTCATTCTATTTTGTCTTTCCAGGTGAAAGTCAGCAGTTAGACAGGGACATAACACTGGGAGACAGAAGGCTTTATTTTTAATATTTCAACCTTAAGCAGATATAGGCAATTCAAACAGCAACAACAACAAAAAAAACCGAAACCCCACTTCTGAGGCGTCAAAAAATAATAGATTGACCTCAGGCTTTGGACTTCATCTTAAACCCACAGTCTCACAGCTTTTAAGGCAGAATCAGCTTGAGCACATCTGGCAACAGAGACAGTGCAAATTTGATTCTGTCCACAAAACTCTGCAACAGAGATGCCTTTGCCTATCCCCTGGGAATAATCAGGAACATAGTTTGGACTCGTGTGTCTTAATTCATCCCTTAATCATTGTTTGACTTGTCACTCAACAGCTTCTGTCAGGTTGTTCCCAAAATCCTCTGTGTACTTGGAAACCTGGCAGTAAGCAAGATAAATTTCCTAGACAGTGTCTTAATTTCTCAACCACTGAATGGGCATTACTCTTCAGGATCAAACCAATTAATGTCTAGAGTCCCATTTATTTTCTCACAGACAATCAAATAACTTAAGACAGGGCTCTGACTGAAAAAGCTTAAACTATACTTTTCCAAGTCACCTCTTGGTAGCCTCATGCACAGCCACTTTAGTGATTATGATGTATGCATTAAAGGAGACCTCCCTTTTGAAGTCTTCAGAAACATTCAGCGCTAGTAAAATAACTGAGTTTATTTAAAGATATTAGCCTTTAAATACTACTTAGTCTTGCCCATGCAACAATACAAGCAGCTGCAGTAAAGCATTTCTTTTTTATTTTCTCAGATATTTTCCTAGTTTTTTTTTATTTTCTTCTATTTTCATATTATCCACTTATCTCACAACACTCGACTACTGAATAAACAGACGTAAACTTCCTTTTTAGCTGGATAGAATAATACTATAGTCACACTTAACCACAGTGCGGTTAAACCATAGGTTTTGTGATGAACATGCAATTATTCTTTACTGAAAATATATCAATAGATGTGAGATACATCTTTTGTATCAATACACATTTCTTTGCTTATGTTGTGATACTCTTCTCAGAATTAGAGGCATGATTCAGTACCTACAGACTGCACAGGATCACAGAATCAAAGAATATTCTGAGTTGGAAGGGACCCACAAGGATCATTGAGTCCGACTCTTAAGTAAGTGGCCCACTTCAACAGAAAGCTTCTCATTGATTTTGGTGGATTTTGGCGGATTTTGGCTCATACCTAAATGGAGGTTGGCAAAATAGCCAGGTCTTCTCCCTTTTCAGAAAGCCATGATGGAGTAAAAAAAAGAGAAAAAGGATAAAAAAGAAAAAAAAGGGAAGATTTATAGATCGGTTTCCTGCAAAAAGAATACCATTCTCATGTAACAAAAGTACTTGGTAAATGTAAACAGTGCCTAGCAAGGCCTAGGTTATTCAAGGGGAATAACCATGAAATTCGCTAGAAATTTATTTTATTTCTGGAAGCTAATTTCTGAGTTTTCATGCAACATTTATCTCGTGTTTATTTGTAAACTCAGTGCTTTGTCATTGCTTGGGTTGTGCAACTGCCCTGCCAACTGATACAGCTGTGCTACTGCTCAGTGCATGAGTTACTTCGCTGGCAGAATAGTGACTAACCAAATAAAAAACATCTACTAATCACTGAAAAATAAAAATTCATATGAAAAATTCTGAAACAGATTCTGAAAAGTTTCTTTAAACATAATTATTTGGATAGGATGTATGAGGTTTTCACTGATTAATTCTTTTGTTTCAGTTACAAAATAATATGGTTTTTCTGTTCAGCTAGTTCTAGCCAGTACTAAGCAAAATATCAGTATGATAATCTTTATATTTCTGTTATACTTCTTCGGAGTTCCCATTTCCAGATCTTGCCATAATGACAATCAAAGAAAGCACTAAAATTTGTATTTAGCTTCAAATTTCTGAGAATAGGCCCTTTCAGCACTGAATTTCTGCTCAAAATACAGTTGATGTTAAAATACTGCATGACTACTTATGAGAAGCCTCCACAGCACTTCTGATGTTAATGTGTTCACTGAAATATATTTGTATCTAGTGGCAAAATTTTGATTTTCAAAAATATTGCTTGGAAAAAGGAAAAATGTCACTCTTCTAATGACCACGGATAAAAAGGATTGTAAAAAAGAAAAGTTAATTATCTGGTTTTATTTGCAATATTCTTTCTACTTTTGCATTAGTATTTTATTCAGCAATTCCTAGTTCAGATTTCATGATAGACAGTAAGAACACACGGAGCTCTACATATAAATGAAGTAATAAAAAGCAATCATAAAGACTACTCAGACAATTATAATAACCCTAGAAGAATTATAATGTATTAAATAATATGAATCAACATGATGCAACACTCTTGGGATTAAAAATAACTATGATTTTCATACATAATGAACAGGAGGCTTTAAGAATTTTCAGAGTTATTTAACTTGTTTTATTTTTTTCTCATAAAGCGTAATTGAATACTATTTTATAGAAAATTTACAGGGATTCCAGTGTAATAAGTAATTAGCTGGCAGTACAAGCCATAGTGGGAGAGGCTCCTGCACCCTGCTCTTCTACTTTGATACAACGGTTACCCAGAGAAACTTTTCCAGGGAATAAAGTGTAAATCAGACCTTTTCCCTTGGGACTATCAACCATGTTAGTCACAGAGGAGATGCATTTTCCTATGGTAACAGACCAAAAGCACATAAAATTTTCATTGGAATTAGATGACCAAACAGTATTTATTTTCTGAAGTCACAAAGACCAGGGTATTTCAGGGCAGAATAAATGTTGGCCAACCTCAAGCCATCTTCTTCAGAACAGAAATGGACTCATTTTGGTAGATGAGCTTGATAGCACACATAAAACAAACAGATTTTACCAAGACTACATGAAGAATTCACTTAATAAATAAGTTAATATTACTTATTAAAAACAAAAATTTGTATCAAAATCCAAAGTATTTATCACACTTTCAAATCTACTTGTTTCTTTTTTTTTATTTTAACCTAGAAGCAGTTCCCTTCCCTAGAATCAGAACAGCTTTAGCAGCAAATGAAGGGGAAAAAAACCCCTGTCCTTGTTTGACCTATCCATTTGGGTTCTGTCAAGAGGAATTTTATTGATCCTGCTACGTTGTTGTCATGTCTCACACTATTTGACATCTTTAATGTGGTTTGAATATAACTTGACACTTTGATGCGTTGCAAGGCGGCAAATAAATATTTTTAAATCCTCACAATCTGCTATTGTTTTCAATATGCATGTCAACAAACCCACCACTGCTCAGCAGAGTAACCATGCCAGGCAGATCAGAAGGGGTGTTACCTAAGGCTGGAGATGTACTCCTTAGCACAGAGATGAACTGACCTGCATGTTGAACTCATCTGTTCTCCCCACAAAGTAACTACAGTGTCAGTCATGGCAGAGGGGCTTTTGGATCCTGTTCTGCCATAGAGACCTTCTTCAGAGAAAAAAAGTGCAAGTTAGAACTTCCCCTTTCTCTTGAGACTGCCAGCAGTGGTCCTAGTCTCAGAGAAGATGTGTTTTCTTTGGTAACAGAACAAAAGCATGCACACTTTCCAAGGAGGCCATTGCATTTCTGTCAGGTGCCTTTTCTCACATGACACTGACCTTCAGAAGCTTTGGAGCAAAGGCTGAATTGTCAAGTGCTGAATATAAGCAATAATAAAGCTACTGCAAGGATACATTGTGTGAGATTTTCACCTCATGGAAACCTGCATTGAGCATTGAAGTAGCTATCCCACTTTTATGCCATTTGAATGTATGAATATATTTACAGATTTGTTTAAAGAAAAATTAGTTTCTATATACTCCTTGAGCAGTATGTGCCTGTTCCCTGAACTTATAAATAAGCCTTGAACAGCCTAGACTGCATGCGTTCACATTATTGTTATGAACATTTTCTTTAAAAGATTGTTATTCAACTCAAATCACAGGAAAATCTAGACAGACATACATTGGATTCTGCCTTGGATTTTCATGCAATTCATGGAGAACTCTGGTGACTTCCCTTTTCAAAAGACATTGCAGTAACCGGAGAGCTCTTCAGTAAGAACTTTACTAAGGTGTTCCCCTATGTCAAAATCTAAACACTGTCATATAAGAAATTACACAGCTGCCACAGTGCCTGTCCGTCATCAGTAACATGCAAATCATATATAAAATTGCATTACATCAGGATAGAAAGACCATAATTCTTTAGAAAAGGAAAAGATTATTTCTGATTGTTTATTTTGTTGGAAAAATAGTGAGTGATTCCTTTAGTAACCTCTCTAGGTTCCCAATAGACTACTCACATGTTACATGCTTCCTTTTCCTGATCAGAGTAAGGATAATGTACTGGGTCTCCTGCAAAGGTCAACAACCACAACCTGGTTAAATTTTCAGAATATCTGTTTGCCTTCACACACAGTATCATGCTTTTATGCCATAAAACTGAGACTGATAGTTAAAAGGTTGCACTTCAGTGGAAATTGGATCTGAAATCCCTTTTAAATTCAAACTGCAGTTCTCAAATCTGAAATCTAACGAAAAGGAAGAAAACTTCCCCTAGACTATAAATCCAACCAGATGAATATCCAGTTTAATACCTGAATATCTAATATTTGTAATATGCAGAACTCCAAACGTAGAAGCATGGAAATAGAATAGAAAATGAGAAAGATCACCAAAGAAAGCTCCGAATAAGATCAGGAAAGGCAGGAATGAAATGAAAACATGAAGAAGTCAAACTGAATTAGACCACATTAAGGAGATTAAAATGAACAAACAAAAAGCCATTAGTGGAGTACTAAAAGAATCGTGTTGGGGGAAATTTTGCTCCATATTTTCACTGACAACATTAGCTCAAAAAGTAGACATGTGATACCTACTGAGGACGTGTGGCATCACCAGTGAGAAAGGAGAATAACTGCAATATTGTATAAAGCTTAGAAGAGTGTTTTGAAATTGGTCACTCAATGAACTGAGTGGAAATAATAAACAAGTATCAAGACATAAATTTGTCAGTCCTTCAGCAATTGTGACATTGGCCCACCAGTGTGATGCTACCATAAAGCAGTCAAATAAGATAACAGTAGTGTATCCACAGAGATATTTTCAACACTGATACCATGAGCGAGACCTATTTCAAAGCACTGTTCTAGTCATGCATTCCCAAAATGGTGAATCTAAGACACACCTGTCTTTATAAGAGTGATAATTTATTTTTAATTAGGATGCAGTAATTGATGAAGTGTTGAATAGAAATGCTGCATTGCTAAGTAATTGGTAGACTGTATGGTTTCAAAATGACTTTTTGAAAAGCAGAGGGAAAAAATTAAAGTATTCAAACCATTTTAAGTCCTCACAAGAACTTAAATTCTCTTCCTTCACATGTGACTCCTTTAGCCAAAGATGACTTACATACAATAATTAGGGCAAAACCAGCATGACTGCTGTTAAAGTGAGTCATTAAGGACAATCAATTAATAGGTTTTATTACATTTCTCTTTTCTATTTTTCTGCTTATGAAACTGAAAATATTGAGGTGCCAGTAGGATATCTCTTGAAGTCAAATATTTTAAAGAGAGTGGATATTTTAGAGAAGAAAAACAAAATCTTTTCAGCCGTTAGCATTAGCAACAATGTGAGTAGACAATGGATAGGAGAAGTGACAGACTCTAAAGGAAAGCCATGCAAGATTTTAAAAATCAGAAAGAAAAGCTCATACCATTCTCCACAAAGGAAATATAAAGACTTTTGGGATAGAATCAAAATAAATAATTTTAACCATTTCAGAATGTTTCATTTGATGCTAAAAAGGGATATTTATCATACATCAGGACAAAATCTTAACACTACCACTTTTGGGACTCCTCTGTAAAGACACTGAGAAACCAGCTTTGGATTTTTAGTCTTGAATTCCTTTGTGCTTTCTATTCCAAGGCTATACTTGCTCCCAAGACCAACTTTCCCACCCTCCATCCAGAGAGATACTGTCCTGGTGTACTGAAAGTTAGTGTGACTAAGTGTGCCTTTGCAGAGGAAACAGATGTATGAAGCATTGCTGAGGAGTAAGAAGAGGTAAGGGCTCCATCTGGGTTACTTCTGGATAGGACATCATAGAATCATAGAATCAGCTGTGTTGGAAAGGACCTCTGAGATCATCAAGTCCAACCTTTGATCCAACATCACTGTGGTTACTATATCATGGCACTAAGTGCCACATCCAGTCTCATCTTAAAAACCTCCAGGGATGGAGAATCCACCACTTTCCTTGGCACCCCATTCCAATTCCTGATTATACTCTCTGTAAAGAATTTCTTCCTAATATCTAACCTAAACTTCTGCTGAGAGCTTAAGACCATACCCTCTTGTTTTACTGATAGCTGCCTGGGAGAAGAGACCAACCCCCAGCTGGCTACAACCTCCTTTCAGGTAGTTGTAGAGAGTGATGAGGTCTCCCCTGAGCCTCCTCTTCTCCAGGCTAAACAACCCCAGCTCCCTCAGCCTCTTCTCATAGGACTTGTGTTCAAAAAATACTAATGAGTGCTTTCAGAGTCAGTGGAGGAGCCTAAAGTGACAGGCTCAAACTACCAAAAAATCTCAGCTCCGAAGATAATTCAGTGTTTGGAGATCAGCCTGCTGTCCCCAGAAGATGATAAATATTAAAATCCAGTTGCTAATTTTACACAGAAAAAAAGCACTACACAGATGTTATAAGACATGAGGAATCTGGAGCTCTTGCTGCACCTTGGATTACTGACTTTTAGCAACATGAACCTTGTTCCTTGTTCATACTTTGCATCTCTTCTTCTTTTTCCTTCCTGTCTGTTGTAATTCAATGCTTTTCATACACCCTGGCTGGCAATAGGTGCTGTTGTAGGCCAGACCACAGCCTACATTCCAAACACACACTGGCTGATGGGCAAGAAAACTCCTCCTGATGCATTGCTGGGAGAAGAATCCCTTCCAATGCACATTAACAAAGAAGGATTGGCCAACTCCATCCTTGACTCCACACCACAGTGTCTGTTGTTGTGGGTTTTTTGCTATTCCTTATACTGCAGCACCAGTACAAAGTCTCCTCCCAGAGGCAGGACAAGTACCCACATTCAGTATTAGAGCTTTTTTTGCTCTCTACTGCTGCAGCACCTACAATAATATCCACACTCACAGTAATCCACAATAATATGTTGACTACTTAAGGGTAAACACTAACACCAAAGCTTCCTCTGCCAAAGTATTCCCCCCTCCTTGTTCCTTCCTGAACGAGGTACAAGTCAGTGGGTTCACTGACATCAAACAGTAGTCCTTCCACTGAGGACTTTCATGTGAAACACTCAATGAGGTTTCTGTCAGGGATTTCTTTAGTGTGTTGCTTTCTCAGCACAGTGGTGCTGTCGGAAGAGTCTCACCCCATTTCAGCTTTCTCCCTAAAAGACCATAAAATAGGATTACTTAAATGATTTCCATAAAAACTTCACAGAGAGAAGTTGTGTGAAAGGGCATCAACTGACAGTCTACGCCTCTGGAACTTATACTCTAATATCCATAGTTCTTTTAAGATATGTATGTATAATGTCTTCTCAGTAAATGATGCTGCCTCTTACTTGTACTTGTTTTAGACTATGATGTGAGTTCAATCTCCAATGTTTCCTGGCCCACCTTCAACTGTTCCAGCAAGGCCACATTCTCAAAGCAGCACAGAGATTTGATACTCCCAAACAAGCTGTCTGATGTCACTATTTTAATTATGGTAAAAAGGAAACTGTCACGGGTGACAGCGGGTCTGTCAGCACCTTGGCACATACTGACGAAGCAATAGATGTTGACCAGATCAAAGTATACCCCTGAGATGGACTGAAAAGAGAGGACTGAAAATGGAGGCCCTGATCCTGACAACATACCGATGCATCCTGAAGAAGCTGTCCCGTGGGAACAGAGAACACTGTCTCATGAAAACAGGAGCACTGTCTCATGAGAACAAGGACCTGTTTTGAACGAGAGTGGTTGGTAAAAACATCAACATGAGAGAAAAATAAGAGCAGGTGCTCAGGACTGTTGTGGGAAGGAACTGGGCTGTTTTGAGAAAGAGCAAAGTTGTTGTGAGAAAGTAGAGTTTAGAAAATGCACCTATTAGCTGTAAGAATTCGGGTGTGAAAGTTTGAACTGTCCTATCCATGTGCATTACGTGTGTTCAAAAACTGTACTTAAGGGGCTGCGCAGCAGCCCCGCTGTCCCTGCTTTTTTCTTGGAATAAACTTTGCTGGAACCTTTTTTTGTGTCGCTTTGGCCGTTCCGACACTTATCAGCGACATCTGGCGACGCCGACGTGATTGCAACGTTGAAGACGGATTTATCTCCAATTGCGGAGCTGCCGTGACTTCCCTCCTAGAGGGGGAAAGAGCAGAGGATTTTCTCTCCTAGAGAGAGATTGGACCTGTGGGGCGAGGCACAGGGGGAACGGAGCCCGGTGAAGCTTGAGAGCGGGAGGTTCCCCGCGAAATGGTCCGGACCTGAACTTTTTGACCCTCATTAGGTAAGCTAATGGGGGTGCCACCGGGGACTATATTTTAACAAGGGGACAGCACATAACGAAGGAGGAAAGTGTGATTCTATCCACATGGAAATCCCTCTTAAACCAAAAGAATGTCAAGGTTGTTGAATTTAATTTACGACGTGTGCTGTTATAGTACTGAAAATAAGGCTTTGAAGCTACTACGTTAAGTTGCATTTCATGTGTTTGCCTAACACTTGCTCCGTGAGACTTTGAAAGATTTAGAAGAGTATGGGAGGCAACGATCTATGCAATAATTCATATAAGAACTAAAACTCTGAAACGCAGTTGCCCAGAAAGATAAGCAGGTTGCCGATGTAACAAATTGTCCTTGAACTACACCTCCAAGCAAAAAAAAAAATGCAGAAAAATTTAATAATTCACTCCCGGAGACAGAAAATAAGTAAGGACCCCCCCTCTCCATTACCACTGCTGCAGAAAAAGCAGTTTTTCCACCAGATAACTCCACCAAGAAAACAACTAAGAAAAGAAATTCAAATCAAGATATATAAGCGAATGAAGAGGGACAGAGATAAATTAGAACAGTGGGGGCTGGGCAGAGAACAAGACAACAAAGCCCGTCCCTGTATAAGCCTTTGAACTTAAAAGTCAGCATCTACCTCCTTTTCTTGCTTCTTCGCAGCCTGAGTTACCTATTTTTTGTTCATGTACTAATTGGCTGTTTCAGTCTCACAATGTGTGTAAGATAAAACACAGAAAAATATGCAACAAATCAAGTTTGGTGTCATGGAAGCCTGAAGACGACGATCCCTACTGGGGGGGGAAGAAACGGGGGAGCAAAAAACTGCCTTCTGATATTTCTGTTAATTCTCGTGTTAACTGTAGTGTTTGTTGAATGTGTTTTTGTGAGCTCACAATATTATTGTTACTGTGTGTGTGTATGTGAAGAAACAAAGTTCTTTGCCAGGAGAAAAAGGAAAAAGGAAAGTAAAAAGCCTTCCCTTGAAAAGATTCAGCCTTGCCAGGGAAGGAAACAGAGTGTATTTCACATGATAGAGATGGTCTGTTGCTTGGTAACTAAGCAGAAACTTTATTCACTCCCTCAGAGCTGGGAGGAGAATCAAATATCCTACTTTGTAGAAATTGCAACTTTGTAACCTTCTGATTGGAGAAAGAAATTGTCTTACAATTTCATAACATAGTCTCACTAACTGTTTTCTGAAGTTGTTCATTAAAATAAGCAAACTTGTTTTAAAATACATACATAAATGTAATGGAGAAATAGAGTTTTTAAAGTAACTGCTGACAACTGTCTGCGATAAGAAAATTCCAATGCATGTGGGGGGAGCGGTTCTCCGGCAGAGCTCTAAGCACAGCTGCTCTACCTTCCCTCTCCCCCCCCCTGCTCAAACAGCTCTGTAAACATTCTTTTGTTGCTTCTGTATTTTACAGTTAGCTTTAAGGTAGACTTATTTGGTGGAATACCTAGCTCAAAAATATCTTATTTGACAGGGGCAGTTTTTGCCAGAGCAAAAGGGGAAAAATAAATAAACTGTTTCTAGCTGAAAGTTTCCACCTTTGTGGAAAGAGAGATAAAATCTAAAGATATAATACAGGAAACTGCCTAACAACAGACAGTGTTTCAAGTTTAAACTGCATCTGTCCTAGTCTCTGTGCTAAGCAGCAGAGGTGTGTCCCTGTTATCAGGTGACAAGCTTAAACCAGAACTGTTGCTGCTTTGCAAGGTGTGCATTCTGGATCCCCTGGTATACTCTTATGAGCAAAACCCTAGTTTAAAGCAACCTGAGTGAGTTTTACTGTGGCTTTATGTAAATTGCTAAAGTTGAGAGCTACTTTAAGAGTGTTAACTTCTTAAATACATCGATGTAAGTTAAACTGTTACACCTATTTTGTTTAAATGAGATGTTTAAAGTTTTCATGCATATCCCAGAAAAATATATAAATATCAGCAAAAATTCAGAATTAGCTGCTTATAAATCCTAGCTGATCATATCGTTTCAGAGGCTGGGTGAGACTGCTTAAGTTTTAAAAGGACATGATTGTTCTCCAGTTTCATTTTTACATTCAGAGAGGCAGGAATCTGCCCTATGAATTTGTGAATCCTGTTCAAATCACAAGCCATGTGTGGCTTGATAATAGAAAAGTAAAAGATACAAAACTATATTTAATCCAATTATGCAACTGAGACCTTATAAAAATCAGTAATCCCATCCTCTGAAAGATTTCCATATGCTGGGATTTTGAACGGTCAATTGTTTCTTCATAATGAAAGCTGCTATTTGCTTTTATTGAAGTTACAGTGACCTTCCTGAAATTCAGTGTTTTCCTTTACAATAGGAGAGAATTTTTCTGCAGTACAATATGATAAAATGCTGCTCAAAATGATAAAAGCAAAGTAAAAGTAAATACAGAAGTTAGAGACCTAAAAAGATGAGCAAAAACTAAATGTGATTGTTCTAACCAATGTTCTTTGAGAAGCAGGATTGAAGAATGCTCCAGGAAAAAATTCATAAAACCAAGCCATATAACCTATCCCCTACAGAGAGAATTATACTGCAAAGAATCATCACTAGGCCTTCAGCTTCAAAGAAAAACTGCAAAATTACCCATGATACCCACTTAAAACTGACTGAACTATTAATAACAAATTTGTGAGTTTTTTATTAAAGGTGAAGAACAACTAAAAGAAGCAGATGAACAAGAGCTGAGAGTCAATTACGTCCCAGACATCAGAGACGACTTGGACTGACTTCTCACAGAAGACCCTGAATTTCAAGCTGTATTAGCAGACTGTAATAATGATTTATCTATTCATTTTTCTAGGTACCGACTATAGACAGAAATGTGTTGCTGCCAATCACACATTACTCATGTAACTCAGACATTGGTTTAATTCTCCACAATTTAGGAAGTTTTGAAAAACTGTAAGGACAAGTAATGTTGTAATTTGCTGGTTTTCCAGAGCTAAAACAATTATACAGAGATTCCTAACTCACTTATAGGACAAATTGTTGTCAAGAAAACATTTTACACATCAAATGAACATTTTAAAATATAAAAAGGGGGGAAAGAGACCATGCAGGTGCATAAACAGATGCTAAATCGGAGTAGATCTCATTTAAATTTGTTAGGCCTTATGTTCCTTGTATGTATTCCTTTTCAGGCCAGGTACAGTTGTTGGACGTGACTGCCAAAGATGACAAACTGAGAAGTACACAGTCAATAACTACTTAAAATGTAAAGTGTGTAATTAAAATGTAAAAGTATAATAGAAATTCCAGCTATGTGTGAGTGAAGTGTGACTGAGGTGGCCACCAATGAATGACTGAAGAGAGATTGTGTGAGAGAGAGAAACTGTGTAGATATATATGTGTGTAGACTTAAAAAATACTTTACATGAGTGTCAAGATTTTAAAGGAATGTGTTACATGAATCTGTCGGACCATAGTGAGTCCTTATTCTAGATGGTAGATGAACTCTCTTTTTTCTTGGTGAAGTGTTGTTATCCATCCTCATTGGGAAATGGTGCATTTCTTCTTAGCTTTGAATCAGGGGTTGTCGATACTGATGCCTTGCTTGATCAGCCTGTTGCAAAGGGCCCTGCAACAGACTGTTAAGGCCATCTTTGTCGCACAAATACAAAAAAGGGGGAATTGTCACGGGTGACAGCGGGTCTGTCAGCACCTTGGCACATACTGACGAAGCAATAGATGTTGACCAGATCAAAGTATACCCCTGAGATGGACTGAAAAGAGAGGACTGAAAATGGAGGCCCTGATCCTGACAACATACCGATGCATCCTGAAGAAGCTGTCCCGTGGGAACAGAGAACACTGTCTCATGAAAACAGGAGCACTGTCTCATGAGAACAAGGACCTGTTTTGAACGAGAGTGGTTGGTAAAAACATCAACATGAGAGAAAAATAAGAGCAGGTGCTCAGGACTGTTGTGGGAAGGAACTGGGCTGTTTTGAGAAAGAGCAAAGTTGTTGTGAGAAAGTAGAGTTTAGAAAATGCACCTATTAGCTGTAAGAATTCGGGTGTGAAAGTTTGAACTGTCCTATCCATGTGCATTACGTGTGTTCAAAAACTGTACTTAAGGG
>NW_024103881.1:0-14482 GCF_003945595.2 Pipra filicauda
TTCTGTAGAAACCAACAGTTGTGTAAATATGTGGGGATTTTGGGTGGGAATGCAGGTTATGGACCAGGATACCTAGAAATTATTTTCATTGCAGAAACGGTGTTGACTGTGACTCAGTATCTAGATAGCTGCTGCCTAGAGTTTCTAAGTGTGGATTTGAAGGCATTTATAAAGAATTCATTTGGATAATTTGATTACTCTTTGTTGTAGCTCTGCCTTTGACACAAAAACTGGGTTGCGTGTGGCTGTGAAGAAGCTGTCCCGACCATTTCAGTCCATCATCCATGCCAAAAGGACCTACCGAGAGCTGCGGTTGCTTAAGCACATGAAACACGAAAATGTAAGTTGAAGGAGATGGTATGAAATATTTCTCTGAAGTTGGACTATCCAGTGAGCATCCATCATGATTGTATTTAAGATCTTGCTGCATATGATTTTTTCCTAATGCTAAATACAAAGCTTGCAGTAGTCCAAGGGATTATAGTTGTAAAAAAGCATGCAGAGTAAAAAAAACAACCCAAACCCCAAAAAAACCACAATAGCCAATTTTGTGTTAAAAAATCTTAAATGTTCTATAGAATATAATCTTGAAGTTACAGTTTAGCAAGTTCATGCTGTCATAAAGGTTTGGGACACAAATGATGTCACTTACATTCTTGTGTTTGCTTGCTGTAGTAAACTGCAGTTTTTGTTATGTTAAGCATTTATTTAAAAAAAAAAATCCCAAAGTTTGTTTTTAGCGGCTTCTGGAGGGTTTTTAATACTTGTTTTGGCTTGCCTGTATCAGAAGGGTGGGAAGTAGATGTTCACTAGATTCCTGTAGGTAAAATAGAGAGGAAAAAAGGGGTGGTGGTGAAGGGGTGGAAATTAGATGGCTTTTCATCAACAAGGAAACAAAACAGAATGTGACAAAGTTTATGTTGAACTATTTTTTGATATAAGTTGCATTTGGTATAGAACACAGTTGGCTGACCCATTTCTTGTGTGTGTGACATTAACACACCAACATATTTATACACTGCAAACTGTTTGGAGCAAGCATTACATGCAGTGGAGCAAAAAGTCTCATCACGTGCAAATCTGGAAAGTATGGCAGTTTAAGGGGCTTGAGCATAAGGTAGTTTTCTATATCCTGTATGTAGTCTAGTTCATTATGATCTTGAGCAAGTAAATGAACCTGCAGAGCACTCAAGTGCGTCTGCATTATATTTTCAAGTTTCAGAAGGCCTCGTTAGCTTACATAAAGCACAACACTGAGCAGATGGAAATAAAAACATCTACTGGAAGGAGTAGCTTCTATGCCACAAAGGATCTTAGTAATTGTATCATATTATGCTATGAATATGTTTCACAACTTTACTATTTTCTTTCTAGGTGATTGGCTTGTTGGATGTGTTCACCCCTGCCAAGTCACTAGAAGAATTCAATGATGTGTAGGTAACTTCTCTGAAGACTGCAACAAAATACCTTTTGTATCTTCTTTTATGTCTCCCAGATTATTACAGAAATACCTAACACCTTAATTCATCTGCCATCATTCACAAATAATTCTGAATTCCAGCACAAAGATACTAGGACATCCTAAGCTATTGCCCTTGTCAAACTTGTTCACTTGGTGTGTTTTATTGACCAGTGCTGTTGGAATCAGTGTACTAATCTGCTACATTATTTAAAGTGTGGTGGACATATTTTGTTCATTAACATGCTTTGGGACAGTCAGCCCTGCTACTGGAGATGCATAGAGAATTTTCATCCTAATCCTGTTGAAGAGATTGCTTCATAGCCCACGTGTTTCCTTCTGATAATAGGTACTTGGTGACACACCTTATGGGAGCAGACCTGAACAACATTGTGAAATGCCAGAAGCTCACCGATGATCATGTGCAGTTTCTCATATACCAGATTCTTCGGGGGCTGAAGGTACGTGCATCTGTCCTACCCAAATGCTCATCAACAGGAGGTGCAAGTTCTTGAGGAGTGTTATGTCCTCAGAGATTCTTGTGAGTACACAGTGGGGCTTCTGTAACTTTCCTAATGTATCGTAGGACAACTTTATATTATCGTTCTTTCATTTTATAGCTCTTTGGAGCTCTATATCAGTAAGGTTTCCTATTATTTTTGTGTATTCCTGGGGGCAGAGTCTGGAAAACAATGAACTGATGCCCTACAATCTGCTCTGACTATGAATTTGCCCTTTCTTCAGTTTTGTTTACTTGTGTGGTTCCACTCAGGTGACAGCACTCCTGGGTGTTCCTAATGAGAGACAAACTGGAACACCTACCTACTTAAAACTTACAGACACACAGCCAGGTCCTTCTGCAGACAAGCTGTAGCATTTGAATTGTGTGGGCTGGTGTAGGGCAATATTTTCTACCGAAGAAATGAAAAGGAGGCTGCTTGGACTGTTATATAAAATTTATCATCTTTTTTTTTTACAGTACATCCATTCAGCTGACATAATACACAGGGTGAGTGTTTGTTCTAAGATTGTTTTGGTACAGGAAACAATGTTTTTAAAAAATGAAGCAGAGAATTTTACCATGTAGCACTGATTGAAGCCAGAAGAAATTTTCTGAGAATTAGTTTGGTTAAATAGTAAAAAGATTAAACATGGGAAGTGATTATCAAGATCTGTAACTTCTGTTTCTGCCTGTGTTCAGCTTGTATCTTTGTGAAGTAGCTTTTCTATTAATATACATATATTGCACTGGTTTTGCAGTAATCCTTTATGCATTTTTGCTTATATGTAACACGTCTGAGGATGTCAAATCTCTGACTCTGATAAAATACTTTACCCAGAGTTGGTATTTACACTGAGTTAGAATCTATATTTCTATCTGCATTTATATTTTTATCTACTTCAGACTTGTGAAACAACACTGTTGATGTTTAATTTTTTAGGATTTAAAACCTAGTAACCTAGCTGTTAATGAAGACTGTGAGCTAAAGGTAATGTAATCACAAGATCTGATTGGTTTGACTGAGATTTGAGCGAATGCTGCGTGGATGTCCCTTGCAATTAAAGGGTCAAAATAACTCCTTTTGAAAATACTTTTGTAGCCCAAGATACTAATGTGCTTCCCAGATGTAAAGAGATGTAAGGATGTGTTTTCTGTATCTGTTTCTGTGTTTCTAATGAATCATAATGAAAGTGAAGAGCTAATAGATTTAGTTTGGGTTTAGTTGCTTTGGAGACAAGATATTGAGACGTAATTCTTATTGTCGAGTCCTATACTGCTCTAGGCTAGTGTATTTTAACTGGTTGTGAAATTTGGTTTCATAATCTGTTTTTGCAGCTCCACTACCTCTCTTCTCCCCATTCCAGTGATTGCTTGATTGTTTGCTCTAGCTGGTTTGCATTGTTCCACTGCAGTAGTTGGTGTATGTCTTTTCTGTAGATCCTGGATTTTGGCTTGGCCCGACACACAGACGATGAGATGACGGGTTATGTGGCTACCCGGTGGTACAGGGCCCCTGAAATCATGCTGAACTGGATGCATTACAACCAGACAGGTAATGCCTCTAACTAACACAAGGCTTTTCAGTTTCTGAATGGTGGGGAACAAAGAGATTGTCCTTGTACATGCTCCCTTCCATTTGATGGAATAAGTCAGCAGTCATGGTAATTATGCTTCAGTAAGGGAGCTTAAAAGAAGCAAGTCATAGAATTGGTATTTGAACCACAGTCTGTCAGATGTAAGTCAAGAATCATTGGGATAGCATTGACAAGACGGCTTTAAATATGAACCTTTGAAACTGCCATCAGTAAAATATTGTCAGCATTTATCCATTGTTTTCCCTAGCATAGTAGTTTTTAAAGTAAGTGACTGGAATGGATCTGGATGAGAAGGTGTGCTTTTAGGAAGCTGCTGGGAATACACTGAAAAATGTCTGCAGTTATGCTGTGAAGAAATGATTGAAAAGTATATAAATCTATCCTTTCCTCTCTTGTTAGCCATTTGTTCAGAGTTTTATCTTCCTCACAGTTTCCAGTATCTTCTCTCCAGCACACCGCACTTCCTATTTGCAGATCAGGCACAGAGAAGAAAAAACGAAGGCTGAGAATGGTTCTTGTACAGGACAGCATATGCACCATACAAAATAATGTGCTACCCCAATTTCATACGTCAATATTTTTTTCTTTTTTTCTTTTTTCTTTCCTCTTGCATGTATATAGGCTTGTCTTATATCTCTGTTATAAGAGTTGGTGGTTGTTTGGGTAGAATTTATGTAAGGCGAAGTGCAAATTCATTTCTCAGAGCTGTCTTGGACAGGTTTCGTCCTCTGATTATATAGATTCCTCCCCAGCTCTTTGGTGTTCAGTTCATGTTATTCTCTAGAAGGAAGAGTTGCCTGATCTAGTAGTTTGCCTGATCTGTTGTTTGTACAAGTTTTAGATGACACAGTTATGGAACTGTATTAGTTAACTTGCAGTGTATTTCAGATTGCTTCAATGCCATGAGACTATTTAAGGGTGGAGTTGTTTGCAGTAGTTGGACAGGGTGATTCTACTGAGATTGTATTTTCATGCATTATGTTGTTTTGTTTTCTGTTTTATTTTGTTCAGTTGATATTTGGTCAGTGGGATGCATTATGGCTGAACTGTTGACTGGAAGAACATTGTTCCCTGGTACAGACCGTATCCTTTAGAAGTAATACATTTTTTGAAATGGAAGTTAGAGATATTCATTTTCACATACTTGACAAGAAAATAAGTTGTGTGTTTGGTTGTGTACTTTTTTGTTTGTTTTCAAATTAATGGCTTCTATTCCAGTACGATGAGGTGAGTTCTTGATTTTGCTGCACATCTGTTCCTATTTATTAGCATCCCTAGAATTACTCACATACTGTTTGTTTCTGGGAGTTACTTTCCTTTAAGTTTATTTAAATTTATTAGTTGAGTTTGTAGAAAATACCTGCATGGCTGTCTGCTGAGAATCCTGTCTTGCTTCAGGTTTCTAGCAAATGCGAAGCATCCCTTCTGGCTTTTCTTTGTCCTGTGGGTATGCTGTGAAAGCAGTGGGTTTGCAGATTCTTTAGTGCCAAGGTTCTCATTAAAATTGCTTTGAAATGTTTAGGTTCTGCTTCCACACCTGACTGTAAACAGACTGTGAGCCTTCTTTCACAGCATGCTTGTATTGATATGAAAATCAAGCTCGAATAACGTCTTTTCAAAATTATTTTTTTTTGGCCTTATCAAAGTGGACTGGGTAGGACACTTTGGCAAATTTATGAGAACAGTTTCTGAGATTTGGTCACATTTTCCCTGGGAAGTTGGAACTGAGACTTGATGCAAATTGCTGCTCTTAACAGCTTTTCTCCATTCAGGCACACAGCATAGCAGGGTAATTTACTACTGGCAAGAATTTTCATTGCCTAGAGGACTTCATTTGCCAGAGAAAAGTACATTGCCCACCTTTGACCAAAGTTTATTATTTCAGCCACAGTTTGTTTATTTTAGTACCTTTTATTAATTTCTTAGTATTTATGTCTGTTAATTCAAATATGTTAGCACTTGATGAAAAGAACACTAGCGTTGGAAGTGCTGGCCTTCTGTTTACTGTGTTGCCTTCAGAAAGCATCTCGAGGAAAAGGCTCTCATTCCAGCTTTGACACAGTAACCTCCCTTTTCAGTGTGCTGTAACTTTATCCTCTTCCCTATTTTTCTGGTTGTCTTCATCTCATAATTTGTCTCCATATTTGTTGAATTGATTGTATTCCACTCTGTAGTCATCTCTGCTGTATATTTCTGTTGTCAGACAGAAACTGAACTAAAACAAAAGTGGCTTCAAAGCTAGAAAAAAAGTTGCTCTCTTTCTATCCACTGATTGAGCATGTGTAGGTTGCTTTGGACAGATTTGTTTCTTTCAAGAAAAACTGAGAGATCAAGGATTGTTGATTCAAACAAAGCAAAAGTCTTTCAGCTGTTGCCATTATTTGACTCTGGTAACAGTGGCACTTTAGATTTTAAAAATCTTGACACTTGCAGCTAAAATATTTGCTAATAGGATTTGCAGTGTGTAACAAATCCTTCATGATGAGTTCTTTATGACTTGAACAACAGTGATCTTCCAAGCCTGAGAATTTTTTTCTCCAACTGTGTTCTTAGCTGTAAATTATAGCAAATAATATCTGCAACGCAAAATAGAGTTTACTTCTGGGATCTAAATTGTTTGCTTTGTTATACTTCACTAAGTTATATCTCCCAGCAGATGCTCGTGATTGTTTACTTTAAATGCACAATTTCTTCTGCAAATGGCAGCAATGCTTTTTAATTAAATGCTTTTTCTGTTCTGAGATTTAAGAAAATATGGTGAGATTTAAGAAAAATAAGGCCCAATCCTTTCCCATTTTAGACAAAACTTTGTAGTACTGTAGTTCTTACAGTTTGTGTGTGTGGTTTCCCACTTCAGGTAAATGTATATGCTTTTTGATTGTGAAGTTAGAACTATAAGGGGAGCAGCGTTGGTTCAGAATCTTGTTTGTGCATGTAACACTCATCCAAGGATCTAGAAAGGACCCAAGCTGTCAGCTTTCATCCCAGTTTTGCTGACATCTAAAGACAGCAAGCAGAAGTTAGATAACAGTCGGCTCTAGTTTATTCCTGTCTTGGAGGGCTCTTTGAATATATGCATGATTTTAGAAGAAAGTTTTTAAGAAATTTTCCAGGTTTAGACACTGCTGGATAGTTCTGGGCTCTTTATAACTTCTTTGTACCCGCAGATTTGCTGAGGCCTGTGTTCCTCCTGCAGTGTCTCTACACAACTGCTGACTTAGTGACTTTGCAAATACTATTAACATACATAATTCAAGGTATATTTAGCTTGCCTCTAGTAAGTATTGCTTGCCTCAAGTAAGCTTGCCTCTTGCAGTATGTCCAAATCCACTGCAGTTCTAGAAAATTCTCTTTGCAGTTGGAGGCAACGTGACTCTGCGTTCTGTGTGTTCAGGAAGCTGGAAATTGCTCCTATTTGACACCTGAAAATTTGAAATTCTTGCTTTTTGGTCTCAAGATGTTCATTTTTTTGACTCTAGAGCTTCACGTTTCTAAAATTAAAGAGACAGTGACAGAATACGTAATGACTTCTCAGGATGATCGTCCTTCTGTTTAGATGGTTCTTTTGTTTGAAGTATTGGTCCCCTTCGCCAAGAATCTGGCAGAAATGGTGTGATGTTATTTACAGTACATCACATATTTCTTTATACGGCGCAGAGATGCATCTGTTACTTGTAAGAAGCTTCAGTATGGGTAAGCTGTACAGTCCATTTAATTGGGTAAGTAATAAAGTTGTATTCTGAGATTATGATCTTCAATGCTGTCTGTGATGATTATGCCACTGATAAACTAATGCTGAACTTAATGTTCTGAAGGACCTAATCTGTAGAGATTCTGAACATGGCTGTCATTGATGTAAAGCAAGAATTGAGTTACTCTTAGGAAAACCCCCCCAATGGTTAATATGGTCTTAGCTCTGCAGTATTGTTACAGTACTCTTAACTTAAAACTGAATGCAAGGTAATTGAATTATTTGTATTGTAATCTATGGGTAGAAATATTTGGATGGAAGATGGACTTCCAGTATTGGTAAGATCTCTGCCAGGAGGCGGAGAAGGGGAGCAAGATTGTGAGAAAGACTAGTCAGAGACAAAAAAATGAGGTAATGAAAATCAGAGTCCTTTAGGCTTTTAGCATGAGTCATAGATAGAGGCTTTTTTTTTGGTATTATTGTATCTGTCTTATACCAAGATCAGTTTCTGCTAAACATGTATATTAAATTTTTTCAGCTCTTGTAATGTGAATGATTCACACGAGTAAGTAGGAAAGTTGACTCTTTTTGACAGTGTGACTCGCATAAAATCATATAAAGTGAAAATAAGAATATCTAGAACTGTTTGGACTAGTTTAGCCAATTTTGTTTTTCTGTATGTTTTAAGTTGACTGTATTCCCTTAAACTCTGAAGAGTGTTTTTATTACTGTTTCTATTCAGTAGTATGAGTCTCATGATAACTAACCAGTCTGAAATTACCTATTCTTCTATTATGTCTTATTCTTGCTTGTGGTGGCAGCTAAAACAACTTTGAACTTTGCTTTGTCTGGATAAGCTCTTACAATCCTATGATGTCTGCTGCTAATGGTGATGGCAGGTTGTTTTCTGAATTTTAGAATCACTGAGGCTCATCAGTCCTTGGGAGTATCTTGGAGATGGCACTTGGGGTTTGCATGCTGTGCTTTCCTTCTCTATGCACATGTGGTGGTATTTTTCTTCTGCTTTCTATTTACTACATCTTTTTCCTGTCTTTAATTGCTTATGGCTGATTTCTCTGGGATGTAGTAGGCCCTGTAGTTAAAGAATGCTGCAGTTCAGCAGGCTATAGATGGCAGGCCTGAAACTAGAAGCAGGGATGGATTTCGGCAGGCCTGTGGCAGTGCCAGTTACACATCCTGTGTTTTCTCTTGTTTATCTCAGAAGTCACTGAAGCATATTACACAAGTAACTTCCAGTAGTAAATGGGGCAGCAATATTGTGGGCATACCTGGTGCACACGATTTTAAATGCCTTTAAAGTAATTTAAATATTTAAACTGAGGTATGGCATGTGACTTCTGAGGCATGTTAGCAGTTGAAATTTACACAACTGTGTCTTGCACAAGAATGAATGAAAGATGTAAGGGCTGTTTTAAATAGCACTGGAGAAAAGCCAATTTAAGAGTCAGTTGTGGTTAGTATAGTGCCCTCTGCTATTTCTCCTAAACCAGTGAGTGGGTATTCTGACTTCATTTTAAGCATTGACAATTAAGAGTTGCCAATTCAGCTAAGCTAAATCCAGCTAGATACATTGGGTTTACGCTTAGGTTGTGAGTGCTTTAAGTAGCTACAAGTTGGCCAAGAAACTTGACAAGTGAGAAGTTAAATCAGCTGTTCTGACAAACTATTTCCAAGGCTTTTAATTAATTTAATATGTAAAACTTTAGACCGGAGTTTACATCAAAATGTGAAGGTTTTAGCAAAATATTGGTGATTTCCTTCATATACAGTTTGCCAGTATTACAGGAACTCAGAGTTGTTGTCTTTCAGTTTGTTTTTTTTAAACAGGTGACAGTTTTTGAAGTTCCTTGTAGTACTGAAATTAAAAGATACTCTAACAGGAAATGGTAGCTGTATCTTAAATCATCAGGAAGGCATTGATCCCAGAAAAAAAGGTTGTCTAGTAAGTAGACTACTTTTATTGCAAGGGAAATGTGTAACTAGTTTGGTATAATTAAAGCAAATGTAAACATTACAGACAGTCTGAAATCACAATGGAGGATAATTCAGGGAAGAAGAGAGATTTTGTGTTAATGGTTCCTAAAAAGATATTTTGTCTCCTTACTATCTTGAGTTTTAGACATAAAACAGTGTCTTTGATGGACCTATTTTTCTCCTCCACTCAATTGTACATTTTGTCACTTAGGCTTTGTTAAAGAGGACAGCTCAGACTGGTATGTGACCTGGTGGAAGCTCTGTTCTGGAGTAAATGTTCTTTGCATCTGCAGTGTTACATCCTGAGAGCTGTCCACATAGATACATTAAACCTGAGCCCATATTCTGTTTCTCTCTGCTGCTCCAGCAAGTCTGGAGGGCAGAAGGGGACGTGCAGGTGCTTTGGCCCTCCTGATCCCAGGGGCTGGCAGAGGTCAGTACCCTCTGGCGGCTGCAGCAGCCCAGCTGCTCTGGGCCTGGGAAAGTTGTGCCCCATGCTCAGGTGAAGCAATGCTGGAGGTTACGAGCAGGGGCCAATCATCTTCTTACTTTCTAAGTTTTAGAAGTGGCTAAATTATCTTGGAAGGTGTTCACAAAAGGCCTTGGCTTTCTTTTTAATATTAGTGCCTACCCTTTTCAGCCTTCTGCTTTACTTCAGCTGTCACTAACGCAACCTAATCCTGCTAACTGCGGCCACTTTGGTGTGGGGCCTGAAGGGGTGAAGGGAGCATGTGAACTGATCCTGTGCCAGTGGGGCAAAATCTTAGAGTTCTGCTCCAAAATAGTTAAGGATGCAATGCATGTTTTGTATGTGTAGACAAGATATTCAATCTGTCTGACAGAGAGATGAGTTATAAAGGGGTATTCAGTTGTAAACAAGAGGAATTAATATGGTTTGCTTAAAATAGATTTTCAGTCGAGGCCTTGGCAGGAATTAATTTTCAACATTAATAGGGTGATATGTTGCGCTTTTCATTTTGATTTCTCCCAGCATTTTCCTTTATGGTCCATCATTAGATATTGATCAGTTGAAGCTCATTTTGAGACTCGTTGGAACCCCAGGGCCTGAGCTTTTGAAGAAAATCTCCTCAGAGTCTGTGAGTTTACACTTTGATTGTGATATCTGCCCTTTCAGAAGTCCCAAGTTTGTGTGTTGTTCTCCCGTAGTCTCTCTGTAGTATGTGTTGGGATTTATTTTCTGTTATTTTAATTCTTTTGCAATTCTTTGCTCTTGGATGGCTTTGAGTTCTTATGCTATGTGTATCTGTTCTTTATTCCTCTTACCTCTGCCCATGGTATGATTTTGTCCTTTCATATTCCCATTTTACTGCTTTGTGACTTTTCTTTGAGTTTGTGGATTGTATGATCAGATATTACTGGGGAAATATTTTTCACAGCTAAGAGCTTGAGGCTTATCTCTATTATTACTTCTCCAGATTATGTACCCAGGGATCTCTCTAAATAGGAGCAAGTGTGTTATCCTGTAAACACACACAGTCCCTTCTGTGCTGTGATTAAGTCCTGAAACACTGCTGCCACTATCTTTGTTTTTGTAGCATAAAATGCCTTTTGGATGCCTGTATCTAGCAGCTGTTTCCAGGGCACGCAGCATAGTCTGCTGAGCATATAACTACTTGTGCTATGTAGGATGTTGCTATATGGGGCCCTTTTTATCAAGGTAATAGCAAAAAACAGCCATATTGCCATTTGCTATATTGTACTAATCTTGAATTGTGAACTTCTGCAAAGACAGGGTTAAAAATGGCCTTTAATTTTACCTGTTTGTGAAGGTGGAGTGCATAAACTCCGTAGCAGTTGGGAGTAGCAGGTTAATGCACAGTGAGCAGTGAGCTGGCACAGGGGTCACTGGCGGTGCTTCAGCAAGTCACTGCTGTTTGTGATGCACAGCAGAGGATCAGAGCAGTGGAGAGTGGGGATAAGATTTAGTGCTGCAGCTTATGTTCCTGTTCTTGTAACAGTGACTGTAAATACAAAGTGTGAGATTAGCCTTGGATTACATGTGAAGAAGGTAGATGTACAGTGCAAATTTGAATAAATTGGTCAACTTGCTGAATATCCTACCAATTTAAAAAGCCCTGGGATGTTCTGCCTTTGGAGAGATTAGAACTGAATAATGCAGGTTGCTTTGGTTGCTCTGTGAACTGACCTTAAGGCCAGTCTGGTGTTTGAAGTACAGGGGGACTAGCAAGAGACATAAACTGAAAGGTTGACTAAATTAAGCAAAAGATTAGTTTGCATATGTAAGTTGAAGTGGGTCTTTTATTATATTTATTGTGCAATAATAGTTAAAAATTGCTCTTACTGAGGTCTGAAACAAGAGTCTGTTAAAAAAAACCAGTAAAATACTGTTTCTACAATTTTTTTCCGTTGTATGGGGAATGCAAAACTATTACGTGTTTGAGGGCCTTTAGTGTGTCACTATAACAAATTGTTTTTCTGCTGCATTACTTTACTTGCTCTCACTTTCCCTGTTCACTGACATCAGTCTTATGCAAAGCTAGTGTTTTGCTAATTTTGCACTTACTGCTTGCTTTCACCTCGCCCACATATCAAAGTGCATTCAAAGCTGTTCAGGTGTCAGTTGTGAACCAGTTTCACTTCGCACCACAAAAAACTAAAGTACTCTCCATGCAGGGAGGAGGTAAAAAAAAGCTGGTAACCAGTGCAGAGGATACAGGTTTTGTTTCTGTTTTAATTTTTGTTCATTTTCCTGAAGCTGTATATAGCTTCAGCGGCCTAGGAAGAATTTTGAGGTGTAGCTTCAGCTGAAGGAAACATCTACTCTGATGGCTTAAAACTTTTGGGAAATGTGAATGCAACCATGTTGGAGTGTAATAGTGCTTTTATTGAACAGAAATACTTCCTGTACTGGCAGTTACCAACTGATCAGTGATCCTCCATTGTTTCAAGTGTTCACTAGGGTAATTGCTTAACTTCTCACAGGTAGCTGAAAAAATTAGTGGGCCCTGCCTATATGGCTTTTGCCTTGTGGTTTGCAGAAGAGATGCTTTGTATGCAACTGTTTTGTGTTTAAAATGGTTTTTGCACTGTTTTTAACAAAGCCCTTGACTAGGCACTTAAGATATTAACCAGCTTCAGCAGATCATGCGTCTGACGGGAACACCCCCTGCATATCTCATTAACAGGATGCCCAGCCATGAGGTGAGATCTGAGCAGATGAGGGGGGTTTGCAGGGCAGGTCTTCACTTAGTGTTCACCTCTTCTATAAATTCTATGCTTGCATGTGGCATGGGGTGGGCAATTAACTACCTGCTCTTCAGCAAGATTTTTGTACTAAATAAAGTCTCGAGATTTGGACAGTGCGTGCCCAACTACAGACTTCTGAGACTCGGGAGAGTGTGGATGTGAGTTGGTTTTGTATTGTGTGCCGTGTTGTGCAGCTTCTTTCTTCTTTCTTCTTCTCTTCTTCTTTCTTCTTTCTTCTTTCTTCTTTCTTCTTTCTTCTTTCTTCTTTCTTCTTTCTTCTTTCTTCTTCTTTCTTCTTTCTTCTTTCTTCTTTCTTCTTTCTTCTTTCTTCTTTCTTCTTTCTTCTTTCTTCTTTCTTCTTTCTTCTTTCTTCTTCTCTTCTTCTTTCTTCTTTCTTCTTTCTTCTTTCTTCTTTCTTCTTTCTTCTTTCTTCTTTCTTCTTTCTTCTTTCTTCTTTCTTCTTTCTTCTTTCTTCTTTCTTCTTTCTTCTTTCTTCTTTCTTCTTTCTTCTTTCTTCTTCTTTCTTCTTTCTTCTTTCTTCTTTCTTCTTTCTTCTTCTCTTCTTTCTTCTTTCTTCTTCTCTTCCTTCTTCTTTCTTCTTCTCTTCCTTCTTCTTTCTTCTTCCTTCTTCCTTCTTCTTTCTTCTTTCTTCTTTCTTCTTTCTTCTTTCTTCTTTCTTCTTTCTTCTTTCTTCTTTCTTCTTTCTTCTTTCTTCTTCTCTTCCTTCTTCTTTCTTCTTCTCTTCCTTCTTCTTTCTTCTTCTTCTTCTTCTTCCTTCTTCTTCGTCTTTTCTTACTTGTTTCGACTCTTCTTGCCTCTTCTTTCTTCTCGCTTCTCTTCTTCTCTGCTTTTCGGCTCTTCTCGCTTTTCTCCCTTCGCTTCTTTCCGTCTTCTTCTTCTTCTCGGTTTTCTTCTTCTTCTTAATGTTTCTTCGCGTCTTTCTCTTCTTACTCTTCTTCTCTTCTTCTTCTTGCTATTTCTTCTTCTGCTCTTTTTCTTCTTCTCTTCTCTTCTTTCTTGTCTTTTCTTCTCTTCTTCTTCTTCTTTCCTTCTTCTTTCTCTTCTGGGTTCGTCTTTCTTTTCTTCTCCTGTTCTTCTGCTATTCTCTTCTGCTTCTCTTCTTCTTTTTCTTTCGTCTTCTCTCTTGCTCCTTAATTTCTTTCTCTGTCTTCTTCTTCTATCTTATTCTCGTCTTCCTTCTTCTTCTTCTTCCTTTCTTTCTCTTGTCTCGTTCTTCGTCGCTTGCTTCATTGTCTTTCTTGTCTCTTCGTCTTCTTCTTGCTTCTTCGTCTTCCTTTCTTGTCTTCTCTATCTTTCTCTTCTCTTATTCTTCTTCTCTCTTCTTCTTCTTGCTGCTTTCGTTCTCTTTCTTTTCCTTCTTCTCTCTTAGCTCCTTTCTTTCTGCTTCTTCTTTCTCTTCTTCTTTCTTCTTCTTTGCTTCTTCTTCCGTCTAGGTTTCTCTCGTTTCTCTGTTTCTTTCTTCTCTTCTTCTGTCTTCTCTTAGTCGTTTCTTCTCTTCTTCTCGGCTTTCTTCTGCGGGCCTTCTTCTCTTTTCTACTCGCTTCTTCTGCGTTCTTCCTTCTTTTCTTCTTTCTGTTTTCTCTTCTTCTTTCTTCTTTCTCTCGTTCCTCGCTTCTTGTTCGTCTTCTTATTTTCTTTTCTTCTTTCGTCTTCTTATTCTTGTCGTCTTCTTTCTTCTTTCTTCTTTCTTCTTTCTTCTTTCTTCTTTCTTCTTTCTTCTTTCTTCTTTCTTCTTTCTTCTTTCTTCTTTCTTCTTTCTTCTTTCTTCTTTCTTCTTTCTTCTTTCTTCTTTCTTCTTCTCTTCTTCTTTCTTCTTTCTTCTTTCTTCTTTCTTCTTTCTTCTTTCTTCTTTCTTCTTTCTTCTTTCTTCTTCTTTCTTCTTTCTTCTTTCTTCTTTCTTCTTTCTTCTTTCTTCTTCTCTTCCTTCTTCTTTCTTCTTCTCTTCCTTCTTCTTTCTTCTTCTTCTTCTTCTCTTCCTTCTTCTTCTCTTC
>NW_024103882.1:0-14472 GCF_003945595.2 Pipra filicauda
CTGCCCTTGCAACAGGATCTTTATGATCCCTTCCAAGCCAAACCATTCCAGGGTTCTGTGATTCTATGTAAAGAAATTCCTTGGGAATGGGACCCTGTTGGGTTCTGGTTGGAAGCCAGAACTCAGCCCCAGTTTTCCATGTTTTCCATGTCTTCTTGGTCTCCTTTCCCTGCCCCCTGCACATTCCCTGGGCAGAGAGTGATAGGAAAAGGGGGAATGGTTTTAAAGCAAAAGGAGAGATTTAGGTGGGATATTGGGAAGGAATTCCTGGCTGGGAGAGTGGGGAGGGGCTGGGATGGAATTCCCAGAGAATCTGTGGCTGCCCCTGGATCCCTGGAAGTGTCCAAGGCCAGGTTGGAGCCACCTGGTCTAGTGGAAGGTGTCCCTGCCCATGAGAACAAGATGAGTTTGAAGGTCCCTTCCAACCCAAACCATTCTGGGATTCTGGGATTCTCTTGGACTTTTCTCCACAAAGCCATGGGTGCCCTGGTGCCTGAGGAGGTGACTCCACCATGGGGAAGGCTGGGCTGGCTCTGAGATGGTGAAATGTGGAGAACGGAGCTGGCATGGGATTTGATGCCCCTCCAGCATAATCCCTGTGCCTGTGCCCAACATGGAATCAGAGAATCATGGAATGGCCTCGGTTGGAAGGGACCTTAAAGACCATCTCGTTCCAACCCCCCTGCCACGGACAGGGACATCTTCCACCAGCCCAGGTTGCTCAGAGCTCCATATCCTGACATCTGAATCAATATTGTCACCCCTATATAAATATATACATATATGTATAGACACACATATATATATTCCATATTTATGGAGAGTTCTCCTCTGCGTGGTTCCAGCAACCCCCTGGGTCCCAGAAGCCTTTCCCTGTGGTTCAGGATAGTTAAACCTGCAGTGAGCATTAGAGAGGGATCATTAGGGCCATCACAGCCTGGGTGCAGCTGTAGGGTCACACCAGTAGGGCTTTACTAGTCCTGAGGCTCCTCTTTCTCTGCCCAACTCAGGACACAGGAAAGTTGTAGGAACAGGGAATTTGGGAAATCGGGATTTGTCTCACGTTCTGTGGAGCTGCTGGATTAGTGCACTAATGAAGACCTGGAGAAGCTGGTTCTCCATCTGAAGGGGCATCACCCCTGTATTTGTCTCTGAGGTTATTTTAACTCGCACTGGCACAAATCAAACAGGAATCTTGCTGTCTATTGATTTTGTCAGCGGTGTTTCCCCCCCCCCCCTCCACGTCCCCCCCTCCTGAAGTCATCTTTAAAGACTTTACTTTTATTAAACTAAATGCTGCCAGTTAACTAAAGGCTTTGTTTTTATAGACTCGAGAGAGAAAGAGGTCTAACATAAATTAATCATGACTTAATTGACTGAACTAATTCAGGTTCTCTCCAGTCCACTGCACAGCAATATTCCTGTCTTCCCAAATGCTGGGACTGAAGGCTAAATGGTACATTGCTTTAACAGCATCAACTTTTTATAGCCTTAACACAACGTTTTTACGGTGGACAAAAGTTTTAATTTCCTTGGGATTAAGTCCACAAAACACTTTCACAGTTATGGAAGCTGAAGGGAACACTCCTTTCTGTAATGAATATTAGAGCTGACTTCAATTTCTTCCTATTATCTTTCTTTTTCTTTTTTCTTTCCTCTCCGCAGTGCATGGACTAAATTATTTATTTGGTTTTATTATTTCAAAGGCAAACCAAGAATTAATTCAATTTACAACAGTATTCTCTCACCCTGCAGAGGATAAAATGAACTGCAGTGAATTGCTAATGCTGCCATGTCAAAAAAGGGATGCATTTAGGAGAGCTGGGGAAATCCTCAATGCCAGGAATTCCACTGAAAAAGGCACCACTGGCAGGAATCAGGGAGTCCAGCACATGGATTTGGGGTTTAGCCAGAGAGGTTGGGAACTCCTCATCCCTGGAAGTGTCCAAGGCCAGGTTGGACAGGGTTTGGAGCAACGTGGGATAGTGGAAGGTGTCCCTGCCAGTGGCAGGGGGTGGAATGGGATGAGCTTTAGGGTCCCTTCCAACCTAAACCATTCCAGGATTCTCTGCTGACCAAAGACAGAGCTCACAGTGCCATTAAAGCAAATACTTCATAAAACAACACATGGGAAAGGACCAACCCCTGATAATTCCCTGATTTAAATCCCAGAATCATAGAATCATAGAATCATAGAATCGATTGGGTTGGAAAAGACCTCCGAGATCATCGAGTCCAACCCTTGGTCCAAATCCAGTCCATTTACTAGATCATGGCACTCAGTGACACGTCCAATCTGCGTTTAAAAATCTCCAGGGATGGTGAATCCACCACCTCTCTGGGCAGCCCATTCCAATGCCTGATTACTCTCTCTGTAAAGAATTTTCTCCTGATATCCAACTCCCCAGGAAATCCCAAATACACAAATTATCAAAATTCTGCCCTTTGCTTGCTGGTTTTTGTGGTTCTTTCTCTTGCAAATGGTCCATTTTGGAATCAGCTCTGTCAGCAGCTGCATTTTGGAATAAGAGAAACCCCAATTTTACACTTTGCTGATACTTCACTGCATGGAGGGTCTATTAAGATGGGATATTGGGAAGGAATTCCTGTCTGGGAGGGTGGGGAGGCCCTGGAATAGAATTCCCAGAGGTGCTGTGGCTGCCCCTGGATCCCTGGAAGTGTCCAAGGCCAGGTTGGAGCCAACTGGTCTAGTGGAAGGTGTCCTTGCCCATGGCAGGGGTGGAATGAAATGATCTTGAAGGTCCCTCCCAACCCAAACCATTCTGTGTTTCTCTGATGCTGATTTTGGTTTCTTGAAGTTCATCCTCTGAACTCCTGGACAAGGAGTCAAGGTGTTTATGTTCCTTGGGCTCAGGAATTCAGGAGTCATTAAATCAATGAAATTCCTGTCACCTTTGTCATGATTTGAGCAATCCATCACTAAAAACTCTCACCCTGAGAAGAGATTCCTCCCCACTATAAAAAGCCTCTGTGGTGCTTCTCCCAAAGCAGGAATACACATAAAGACCAAAAAAACTTAATGTACCATTCAGCCTGGCCACTATTTAAACTTAATTTGATGAAATACCAACCAGCAACGAAGGTAAAAAGGTCTGCAGCAAATATATGAAGTGTTGTCCATAATGGAAGTGTCATCAGAAGGTTTAATTCATTATGGGCTTATTACTGTGCTTTTATGTTTCAGGCCATTAATTGCTGATAGAGGTTGCAGCTCAGAACGGATTAGAGGTGATAAAATCACATTACATTTCAAAGTCTGCCCTTTTTTCATTTTTTTTTTTCATCTCAAGACTAAGAAAATTTGCATCTTCAAAAAAAAAAAAGCAAAGCAGCATCCAAACCTCTCGGAGCAGATGCAAACCCTCCCCGCTGCACTTGGATGCAGCTGCATGGGATGAAAAACCTGGGAGGAAAAAACCCTGGGATTGAATCGGAGCTTAATACAGCTGATTGGTTTTTAATGGAATGTCAGATTTGTTGCCTCGACTGGGAACGTTCCAACTCTCTTAATTCTGTTTCATTTAAGAGAAGAACAAATAAAATCAATTTATGGCCTGCCAGCAAAATGGGAACGGGCGGGATTTTTGTAAAGCAACACCTTGAGCAAATCCATTAAAATAATGTGCTTAAAGGAGTCAGCTTGAATTAAAAGAGCTGCTTTCTGAAAACAGCTGATAGATCAAAGAATCCTCTATATTCTCACTTTTCATAGAATCACAGAATCCCAGAATCAGCCGGGTTGGAAGGGACCTCCGAGATCATCCAGTCCAAGCCTTGATCCAACCCCGCCGTGGTTCCCAGCCCATGGCACTGATGCCACATCCAGTCTGTCCTTAAACACCTCCAGGGACGGAGAATCCCCCCCTTCCCTGGGCAGCCCATTCCAAGGGCTCAGCACCCTCTCTGCAAAGAAATTCTTCCTGATCTCCAACCTCCCCCTCCCCTGGCCCAGCTGCAGACCCAGCCCTCTTGTCTTGCTGAGAGTTGCCTGGGAAAAGAGACCAACCCCCCCCGGCTCCCCCCTCCTGGCAGGGAGTTGCAGAGAGTGAGGAGGTCTCCCCTGAGCCTCCTCTTCTCCAGGCTGAGCCCCCCCAGCTCCCTCAGCCTCTCCTCCCAGCACTTGTGCTCCAGTCCCTTCCCCAGCCTCGTTGCTCTCCTCTGGCCCTGCTCCAGCCCCTCCAGGGCCTTCCTGAGCTGAGGGCCCAGAACTGGACACAGCACTCCAGGGGTGGCCTCCCCAGCGCTGAGTCCAGGGCAGGAATCCCTTCCCTGGCCCTGTTGGCCACCCTGTTCCTGAGCCAGGCCAGGCTCCATTGGCCCTCTTGTCCCCCTGGGCACACTGGGGCTCCTGTTCAGCTCCCTGTCCATCCCCACTCCCAGCTCCCTTCCTGCCTGGCTGCTCTCCAGCCCCTCTGGCCCAGCCTGGAGCTGCCGGGGGTTGTTGTGGCCAAAGGGCAGGACCCGGCCCTTGGCCTGCTTGACCCTCATCCCCTTGGACTCAGCCCATGGATCCAGCCTGGCCAGGTCCCTCTGCAGAGCCCTCCTGCCTTCCAGCTGATGGACACTCCCCCCAGCTTGGTGTCATCTGCAAACTTGCTGATGATGGACTCAATCCCCTCATCCAGATCATCAATAAAGACATTAAACAGGACTGGGCCCAGCACTGATCCCTGGGGACACCACTGGTGACCTGATCCCACCTGGATGCAGCTCCGTTCACCAGCAGTCTCTGGGCCTGGCCATCAGCCAGTTCCCAACTTATGTATCAAAAAATCACAGATATTCTCACTTATCTATCAAAAAATCACAGATATTCTCACTGCTTGCCAGGAACTGCCCCAAAATTCTCTGACCCAGCATCTCAGGGTGTATCCAACCCTTCCATGAATCCCAGTTGGGTTCCTGACCCCGCTTCCTGTTTACAACTGGGAAACAAAATGCTCCCTGACTTGTGCAAATTGACCCTGTTTTTTGTCAATAATGGAAACGCATTTCCACAAACACCTGGTTTTTCCCAGTGGGGCTGCCCTGAGTTCCTTCCCTCTGCTTTGATGCCTTGATCTGATTTTCAGGGGGAAAAAAAAGCTGGAGTTGTCCTTAAGTGACTTTCCCAGGAACCAAAGCAAGGTTTAGAAGGAACAAACCTTCCATTTAGTGCTAAATTTTCTGACCAGGGTAACTTAAACACCCTTAAAATCCTCTTTCAAAATTTCCTCAATTTTTGTTTGGAGCAAAACATTTGTGGGTGGGATTTTTTGATTTGGGCTGTAAAGTTTGGAACAGAAACATCCCAGATAAAATGGGAATTATCTCATGTTGCCTTTGCATCGTTTCTCTTTGGAGAACGAGGATATTTATGAATTTGTTTTAGAGCAGTTGCTTTTTTTTCCCTTTGTCTTCCTTTCTCTGTGCTGGGTTTTGCCTTTAGAACAAAAGGAGATTTCTTATTTTCCCTTCTCCTGCTTACTTAAAGCCCATTTTCTTCTCAGCTGAAATATATTTACTAAAAAAAAATTAAATTTAAATGAATTGTTTGCACAGGAAAAAAGTTTCCTTGGCTGATGAATTTGCCCTCGGTTCAAACCAAAATATGACTCCTGGGGGAATTTACTGTTCATAAAAGAGAAATGCTGAATTCAAATTCCTTGACTGAATTGGGAATAAATTCGGGAGGAGAAAAATGCCTTCAGTGCTGTGGAGGCCAAATTAAACACAGAAAGAAAATCAGGATTATCCTGCATTTATACAACACAATCAAATTCCAGTTTACCTTGGTGGAGAGTAATGGAATTGGGGATTTGGGTGAATCCTGGAGCCAGTGGCATCTTTTAGAGATAATCAGGCTTTTTAGAAATTAGATTAAGTGGGGGGAAAAAAAAAGCCCAGATCTGCTAATTAAAGCTAAAAAGAAATTAAAGCCAAAATAGAAATTAAAGCTAAAAAGAAATTAAAGCTGAAAAGAAATTAAAGCTGAAAAGAAAATAAAGCTAAAAAGAATAAGAAGACTAAGGAATAACTGAAGTTAAGAAATAACCCATTAATTAAAGAATTTGAACTTGAATGGCTCTCAAATATATCTGATCCTTGTTTCCTGCTTGGAATTGATATCCTGGAGAGTCCGTGGCTGGGGCTGCTCCACGGCAGGGGTTGGGCTTGGGGTTGGACCAGGATCAAAATCGGGGATGAGCTGGGCAAAAAATCCAAAATGTTGCACTCACAGACAGGGATAATTGCAGGAATTGCCAACATCTTCCTGGAAAACCTTTGGAAAGCTTTTACTGGTGCACATGGACCTGTTGGAGCGAGTCCTTTCACTCTACCCCAGGTTGCTCCAAGTTCATCCAGCCTGGCCTGGGACACTTCCAGGGAACCAGGGGCAGCCACAGCTTCTCTGGGAATTCCATCCCAGCCCCTCCCCACCCTCCCAGCCAGGAATTCCTTCCCAATCTCCCATCTAACCCTGCCCTCTGGCAGTGGGAAGCCCTGTCCTGGTACTCCAGGCTCTTGTCCATAATCTCTCTCCATATTTCCACTTCAGGTCCTGGAAGGCCACAGCGAGGTCACCCCAAAGCTTCTCTTCTCCAGGCTGAACAATCCCAATTCCCTCAGTGGGAAACCATTCCCTGTGTCCTGTCCCTCCAGGCCTTGTCACCAGTCCCTCTCCAGCTCTCCTGGAGCCCCTTTAGGCTCTGCAAGGGGCTCTCAGGTCTCCCTGGAGCCTTCCCTTCTCCAGGGGAACCCCCCCAGCTCTCCCAGCCTGGCTCCAGCCCTTGGAGCAGCTCCATGGATTCCTCTGGATTCATCCCGACAGATCCACATCATTCTTATATTGGGAGCCCCTTCCTTGTGTCATCTGCTGCTGCTTGGCCTGGACTTGCTGTATCCAAGTCTCTATCCTTGGATAATGAATATCCAGCTGGATTAGGGCCCATCTGCTTGTCCAACACTGTGGAAAAAGGACCCAGCCCCCAAACAGCCCTGCCAAAAAATAAGATGTTTATTCACTTTTTAGGGACTGACAGAAGTTTGTCATTACTTTTTATGGACACCCAGACCCAGTTTGATTTATTTGGTGGCAGAAGGACCTGTAGCTCTTATTCCAATAACTTTTCAGGGATCAGGAGCAGTTAAAGAGCAGGAGCTGGTTCTGTGCAAACAACGGATTTCTCATAATAGAGGAACTTCTATTATGGAAGTTGCCCAGAGAATCTGAGGATTCCTGATCCCTGGAAATGTTCCTGGACACGTTGGAGCAACTTGGGCTAGTGGAAGGTGTCCCTGTGTTTTGTTTCATTGGAGTTGTTGGAGGAAATCAATGTTGTTGTAATTCCATGGAGGCAGGGGTGTGTGGATTTCCCAGCAGATCTGGGAATTCCTGTGGGAATTGGGGAGATGGGCAGGATCACCCGTGGGATGCCCTCCCAGATCCTGTCCTGCTGGAAATCAGGGAGCTCTGGGGGTGAAGGAGGGAGTGAAATGCAGCTGTCAGGGTTCAAACCACCCAATTGCTGCTCTCCAAACCTCCTTTATGAGCCAAGAGAAAGCACAAATCACACAGAAAGCCCAGAATTGATTTTTAAGCTTTCTTGAAATCTTAACAATCTAATCCAGGAATCCTCAGTATTTACCTGGATGCATTTGTTAGAGGAAGAGCAAGAGGTTATCTATTTAGAAAATATTAAATAATATTGATAAGGATAATAATAATAATAAAGGTAATATTCTTACTCACATACTCTGTAGTTTTTACCCCCAGGGAAGCTGTGGCTGCCCCATCCCTGGAAGTGTCCAAGGCCAGGATGGGGCTTGGAACCACTTGCTGGAGTGGAAGTTGTCCCTGCCCATGGCAGGGGGGTGGATTTGGATGAGTTTTAAGGTCTTTTCCAACCCAAACCATTCCATGATTCCATTCTCTTTTATCATCTGCTGCCTCTACCCCCAAAAAATGCACCTTCTCAAAGCCTCTGTCCTTGCAGCAGGGTCTGGATTTCTCTGCTCATCAGTTTTTAGTGATAAATATCTTGTTTCACCCGCCAGAACTGCTCGTTCCTGCTGCCTGTGGGAAGCCCTGCTTGTACCACGCAGAGATAAAGCAAAGCTAACACAAATTAGCCCCAGACAGCTGGTTAATTAGGAAAAAAAAAACTGCTGGAAGAGCAAAAGCAAGGAAGAAAAAGCTGCAGGAAGGTCAGGGAAAGTTCAGGCAGAGCAGAGTTGAGCCTGTGTAAACTTAAACCCAAGCTTGGGATCTCTGACTGCTGATGGGCTGTAGAAATGGTGCAAACCCACTGCCAAGGGTTATTTTTCAAGACAAGAATCAAACCAGGCTTTGTTTTCTCTCTCAGTAAAGACTTCTCACTTTAGCTAAAAGAAAATAATAGTAATAATGATAATAATAATCTGCTTTTTGTCTCCTACAGAGCTGCTCAGAGAACTGAGTCCTGCAGAGAAAAACTGAAGGCTCTTCTTTTGGTTCAGTGGGGAGATTTTTGACTGGTCTTTTGTTTGAGTTGTCACAAAACCCTCCCCTAAACACGGGAAGATTTACAAGAAAACAGAAGCTTTTCATGTTTTCTTGGGGAAGAACAGAAGTGAAGCAAACAAATGTAATTTTTCGGGCCATTCTAACTGCAGATTATCCTGGGGAAGGGAATTTCTTGTGGAAATATTTCTGTCCCAGGCTGCAATTGGATCCAGCCCTGGATTAAATGATGGAAGAAACCAGGATGTTCCTTTCAGGGTGAGGATCCCCTTGGCAATAAAGGACAGAATTAACTAGCGAGCAAATTCTTTTCTTTTGCCCCTTTAAACTTAAAAAAGGAGACCTAAAAACCCCAATAAACCCTCGGAAAGAATTCCTTGATGTTTGTTTAACACACTTGGCACTGTAAGAAACTGGTGTGAGTGCTTTGGAATTAAAAGGTACATCTTCAAACCACTTCTCCAATGTTTTTAGAACCGGTTTTCCCACCAGGATTGGATTGTCCCTCCGAGATTTATTAATTCCCCTGCCTGAGAAATGCAGCACCACGTCCTTGTCCTCCCCCCCAAATTTCCATTTCCACTTCAACCTGCACCGATAAGGAGCCGAGCAGTGAATTTTTCCTTAATCCCTCCCTGGATTAAGGGCTGGAATGTGAGGAGAATTTTGGAATTGGGTCCTGGAATGCTTTAATTTGCTGTTTAATCCCTGGGAGACCTGGAGGGTTGGAATTGGTGACCGATATCAGAGTGGGAGGTGATGGAATAAGTGCAAACACAGGACAGGAGCCAGCCTGGGACCACACAGGACAAAAGGAGATTTAGGAATTCTTTCCTGTTCCTTAAACAGAAGATTCTTCCAATTTAATATCATCAGAATCACAATTTCTCTGCTCACACACCCCCAGGTTTGCTCAATTCAAATGATGCCAAAGCTCCTAAAATTCAGATTATTTTATCACTGATCCCATAAAGATTTCCTTGTAACAAACAGATTTTTATCCTCTGTCAACATATTTAGGAGATTACCAGAAAAATGTCATCAAAGAAAAGAATTCCTAAATCTCCTTTTGTCCCGTGTGGTCAGGAATTATTAATTCCCCTGCCTGAAAAATGCAGCAGCATGTCCTTGTCCTCCCCCCCAAATTTCCATTTCCACTCGAACCTGCACCAAGAAAGATCCAAGCAGTGAATTTTTCCTTAATCCCTCCCTGGATTAAGGGCTGGAATGTGAGGAGAATTTTGGAATTGGGTCCTGGAATGCTTTAATTTGCTGTTTAATCCCTGGGAGACCTGGAGGGTTGGAATTGGTGACCGATATCAGAGTGGGAGGTGATGGAATAAGTGCAAACACAGGACAGGAGCCAGCCTGGGACCACACAGGACAAAAGGAGATTTAGGAATTCTTTCCTGTTCCTTAAACAGAAGATTCTTCCAATTTAATATCAACAGAATCACAATTTCTCTGCTCACACACCCCCAGGTTTGCTCAATTCAACGACGCCAAAGCTGCAAAAATTCAGATTATTTTATCACTGATCCCATAAAGATTTCCTTGTGACAAACAGATTTTTATCCTCTGTCAACATATTTAGGAGATTACCAGAAAAACGTCATCAAAATGCTCCTTAAATTAAAGATTTGAGGACTTTGGTGGTTTTCCCTTCCCCCCATTCTCCATCCCAGCAATAAAATCACGGTGTTTCCGTGGTTCCCAAACCATAAAACGCTGGTTTTTCATTATTTCTCCAATCTCCTCCTGCAGGGTTGGGTTTATCTCTTAACATTTTAACAAAAGCTCTGACATTTAAGCGAGGGCTGATAAGAAACCAGCGGAGAAAGAGGGTTTATAAACAAATTAATGATGTTGCCGCCCGAAAATGAACCGGGAATAAAAATGGGATCTGGCCAAGGAACACCTGGCAGGTGGTTTGGGCCTGAGGGGAATTTTTCCATGAGTTTTAAAAGGAAGGGTCAATGGAGGGCTCCAATATCGCTGAAAATCCAAATTATCCTTGTTAGAAATGACAATATATAAAATATATAATGGAATATTTCTTAGTCCTCTGGAATGTTCATATATATATATTTTTATATATATATATGGGAAATAATACATATATAAAAATAATATATAATATTATTTATTTATATCATTATATTATTATTTATATTTTTTATCATATTATATATTATTGTATTATTTACATGGATTTATATGAATACATATTTAGAAATAATAATATGTAAAATATATAATGGAATATTTCTTACTCCTCTGGAATGTTCATATATATATATATTTTTATATATATATATGGGAAATAATACATATATAAAATAATATATGATATTATTATTTATATTATTATAATATTATATATTATTGTATTATTTACATGGATTTATCTAAATACATATTTAGAAATAATAATATTTATATAATATATATATAATATATAATATATGGGAAATAATAAATATATATGGGAAATAATACATATATAAATTAATATATAATATTATTTATTTAGATTATGATATTATTATTTATATTATTATCATATTATATATTATTATATTATTTACATGGATTTATCTGAATACATATTTCAAAATAATAATATATATTTTATATATATAACATATATATAGTATATATGGGAAATAATACATATATAAAATAATATATAATATTATTTATTTAGATTATTATCTTATTAGTCTTATTATTATCATATAATATATTATTGTATTATTTACATGGATTTATCTAAATACATATTTAGAAATAATTATATGTAAAATATATAATGGAATATTTCTTAATCCTCTGGAATGTTCATATATATATATATATATGGGAAATAATAGATATATAAAAATAATATATTATATTATTTATTTATATCATTATATTATTATTTATATTTTTATCATATTATAAATTATTGTATTATTTACATGGATTTATCTAAATACATATATAGAAATAATAATATATATTATATATATAATATATATGTAGTATATATGGGAAATAATACATATATAAGGTAATATATAATATTATTTATTTAGATTATTATGTTATCATTTATATTATTATCATATTATATATTATTATATTATTTACATTGTATTTATCTAAATTAAAATAAATAGAGTTTATGCTTCTGCCTGTATTTTAAATTTTTAATTTTTTTTTTAAATTGGTCCATAGTCCACCAGGCAAATGAGATATTCCCAGAAAAAGAACTGTCACCTGTTATGTTTTTTTTTTTTTTTTTTTTGTAGAATGACAAAAATTCCTCGTTTTTAGATATCATGGAATCATTTGGGTGGGAGAAGAGCTTTAATATCATCCAAGTACCCCCATTTTGCCTCCGTGGGATTATTCCCCTCACAAGGAAAAGCAAAATATGTGCCAGGGCCTGACGGGAGCTGGAGCAGGAGGGGAGTTTTTTGCCCTCTCAAGTAATTTAAAAAGGGGAAAGAAAAGCTCCCAGCTCTTAAGAATTCCTCATTTTATCAGCTCTGCCTCCCCCAGCAAATGAATCTGCTGGGCTGATATTGAATTTCTTGGAAAATTATTAAAGATTTTCAATTATGCCTCCTTTTTTTTTTTTTAGTATAATACTTGGATCCATCATGGCCTTAAATTAATATTTGACCAATTAATTGGAGATTGCACTTGGCAGTGGGTTATTCTTTTAGGATGCAGTGCTCGTGTAGCCAGAGATAATGGGATGAGTGTGTTTTTAAGAGCTGATAAAGAGATAAAAAGACATTTAATTCTTCAGGAATGAATTAAATTCTTCAAGAACTACTCCTATCCCTCTATAAATAAATAAAAATAAATGGAATACTTCAAGAATTTGAGTTTTCGGATTGAATTATCGAAATAAATCAACCTGATTGTAGGATTTGCTGCCTGACCTGACCCTTTCTGGGCCATCCTTTTGGATCTGGAGAAACATCTCCAGGGCTTTCCAGGTGGAGAGTCTGGAATGGCAGGAGGGTTTGAGGGTCCTTGTGCATCCCAAAATCTCAGAGCAGGGTCTGGAATGGCACCAGGATTTGAAGGTCCTTGTTCATCCCAAAATCTTGTTGTAGGGGCTGGAAGGGCAGAAGGGTTTGAGGATCCTTCTGCATCCCAAAATCTCAGTGTAGAGTTTGGAATGGCAGGAAGGTTTGAGAGTCCTTCTGCATCCCAAAATCTTGGTGTGGGGGCTGTGGGGGCAGGAGAGTTTGAGGTTCCTTGTTCATCCCAAAATCTCAGTGTGAGGGCTGGAAGGGCAGGAAGGTTTGAGGCTTCTTGTTCATCCCAAAATCTCAGAGCAGGGGCTGGAATGGCAGGAAGGTTTGAGGCTTCTTGTTCATCCCAAAATCTCAGAGCAGGGGCTGGAATGGCAGGAAGGTTTGAGGTTCCTTGTTCATCCCAAAATCTTGTTGTAGGGTCAGGAATGGTAGGAGGTTTTCAGGCTCCCTGTGCATCCCAAAATCTCAGAGCAGGGGCTGGAAGGGCAGCAGGGCTGGCTCTGCTTGGGCTGAACCAAGAGCACAGGTCCCAGATGACTGTTTACAATGTCCCCCTTTGATCTCCCATTTCAGTGCTTTGAGATTCCAGGTCCATTCCAGAGCTGGGATGTTGCCTGGTTACCATTTTTGATATGGCAGAGCAAGAAGAAATGAAATGACATTTTAATATTAAATGCTGTGGCTGGAGAGTTGCAGATGTGCCGGGTGTGCATCAGGCAGCCAAGGCAGAAATCCTCCTTTGAAACAGCTCTTCTTCATCCCAGGAGACTTTGAAAACCGTCCTCTTTCATTAATTTGAGTTTTTAGCAGCATTTTCCCTGTGTTTGGTTTGATTTGCAGTAAAAATTTGGAGACAGAGCATTTGGTTGGCAGTGCCCGTTAACCCCAGATGTTAATTCTTGCTGTTGGGGCATTTTATGGGCACGGAAAAGCCCAGTGCTGTGGAACCACCACTCCAGCTGCTCCTCATTCTTATGTCCTGCTCTTCATGGTTATATTTGAACTGTCCCACTCTCCTCTTCCTCCACATCTGCGGAATTCCTGACCAAACTCAGGGAAGCAGCAGCAATTGCTGTTCCATGAGGAATTTACAGGCTGTTGACTGTTCTGTGCCTTGCAACAGAAAAATTAGGAATTCTTCTTGCTTCCCGAGCCCGACATTTGGGGAGAAGGGCACACAGTGCCCAGAGATCCGTCATTCCTGTCGGAGCCGGGAAAAGGTGAACGGCTGTGCCGGCGCATCGGAAACTTCTTGGGATGCTCCCCCGATTAGGGAAAATCTCCCTGGCTTTAACAATGGGCATATTTCATGCTCCCTGACATCCATCCCCATCCCTCAGTCAGCCTCTCTGGACTCCCCCCACGCTGCTGGAGAGGGCAGAAGATGAGATAGGAACGTTCCCGCGGTGTCACCTGCTGACCAGACTCCTCCCTGGGAGTGTCCTTGATCCTGCCCTTTGATTCCCCCCTCTGGAAAGGCCCCACTGGTGGTGGTTTTTTAATGGCTTTCAAGTGATTAAAAACAACCAGAAGGTGTCTGGAAGTTTTTGCTCTCAGAGCTGTTGAATGTTATAATTCCCCTTTTCCTTGGTTTGCTTTTGCTTGGTTAGTTTGGGATTTTTGCGCAGTTTGTTCTGGGAATGATGTGCGTTCAGCTTTTTGGATGTTGGGAAGGAATTCCTGGCTGGGAGGGTGGGGAGGGACTGAAATGGATTTCCCAGAGAAGCTCTGGCTGCCCCTGGATCCCTGGAAGTGTCCAAGGCCGGGTTGGATGAACCTGGTCTAGTGGAAGGTGTCCCTGCCCGTGGCAGGGGGTGGAACGAGATGGGCTTAAGGTTCTTTCCAACCCAAACCATTCCAGGATTCTGGAGCCCCTCTGCTCTGGAGCCAGGCTGGGAGAGCTGGGGGGGTTCCCCTGGAGAAGAGAAG
>NW_024103883.1:0-14468 GCF_003945595.2 Pipra filicauda
CCCCGGCACAGGGATCTGCGGAGCCCTGTAGGAACAACGGGGCAGGGAATTCTGCGGAGCCCTGTCGGAACAACGGGGCAGGGAATTTCCCAGGAACACCGACTTTACTGGAAGATTTTGCAACAGGTCTTGAACGCAGCAGGACAGAAGGTTATGGATGAGCAATTTCAATTTGGACACCTTGAAAACGCATCTTTTAGACTTGTTGGACGACACCTCTGGGGAGCAGGAGGATGTATTCCCTGCCGTTTGTATCTGCTCTGCTGCTCAGCCTGTTGATGTCCCCGCTGACGGGGCTTTAGGGCCTCTGCTGAGGGCTCTGTCTCCCACCTTGACTCGTGGGAATCTCCCTCCTGTGGGGGGTCTGTCTCCTGCCTTTAATGGTGCTCATTTACCTCCTGTGGGGGTTTTCCACCCCCGTCCTTCCTCACGGCACTTTTGGGAAACGGGGCTGCTTTTGGCTGCGGCCGCGCCGGGGCTGGATGGCTGAAGAATGGACACACAGCCCTGGAACCACTGGATCTCCTGGAGAATTGAAGTGCCTCCAAGGGAAGGGGCACGGCCTGCCTGCCCCTCCTGAGCACCAGCTCCATCTCCTGCTCCTGCCCAGCAGCTTCCAGAAATCCAGGGCTGGGTGTGGATTGAACGCTATGGCAAGGGACAGGATAAAGTTGCTTCATTTCCAGCCTTCGTGTCTCAGTGTTTGTGATCTTGGGAATCCTCACGAACCTGGAACAGTGCCAGATTATCTGCTGTTGTAAGATATGCACATGGAGATTTTTGATATGTGTTTAAATCTTCCTTGAAAATACAACTGATAGAAAACAATGGGAAATAAAAGAAAAAAGGAAAAAAAGGAAAACAAAGAAAATAAAAAAAAAGGAAGAAAAAAGAGAAAAAGGAGAAAAAAGAGAAAAAAGAAAGAAAAAACAGGAAAAAATGAGGAAAAAGGAGAAAAAATGAAAGAAAAAAAGAAAAAAGAAAAAAAGAAAGAAAAAAGAAAAAAAGGAGAGAAAAAAGGAAAGAAGAAAGAAAAAAGAAAGAGAAAAAAGAAGAAGAAAGAAAACCAAAAAACTGTAAATGTGGTCTTATCACTTGTAGCCTATCCCAGGTGCAAGAAATGAGTGCTCTGGATTAAAAACTGTACTTTTAAAACAAAAAAAGGTGAATGTGACACCCCAAGTAAATCATCATCATCATCACAAACCTGTATTTACCTTTAGTTTTTTGAATATGAATCAGCAAGTATTGAACAAAACCCCACAAGAAGACACCCAATGACAAGGTCCTCTCGAGTGCTCAGTGTGGGGAAGGGCTGTGCTTGTCTTCTGTCTCCCACAGGACCCTGCTGGCTTCCAGCCCCTCTGATGGAACCTTATCCTGAGCAGACCCAGCCCACAATCTGATCCTGCAGATGCAGAGACTGTCCCTCAGGAATCCCGGGAGCAGGCAGGGAATGCTGAGCACAGCAAGCCCTGCCCGCATGTCCCATCGGGAAGACACTGTTCTAGGGGGAATTCACTGGGCCTACCAACTCTTCCTGACTGGTTAATGACTCAGCCATGGTGTGTCCCTGTCACTCAGATGCCTTCTTGGCCACACCTGACGTTGTGATCCGTGTGACTGACAATACCTTTAACACCCCTGTAAGTAATCCTTGTTATTTGAGTTGTGTCACAGATCAAAACGTGCCTGCCCTCCATTTGTCATTAATAATTCCCGTGGGCAGAAGAGCTCCTGCTGCACTGGCCATTCAGTGCAGGCCACGCCTGCAGTGCCAGTGGATGGGCACTGTGGCAGCACCAGGAGCAGGGGGTTCAGAATCTGTCTGGTTTCAATATTCCAAGTCCTCTGGAAGCGCATGGGACAAGCCCCAAGACAAGGAGCCCGGGTCCTGGCCCTCTTGGCCGTGAACTCTGCGTGTCCAAACAGAACAGGGGCAGAGGTGGGACCAAGCGGAGTCACTCTGCACCTGCCCTGAGTTCACGGGAATGCAAAGGGAGGATGGACCTTGGCTGAGTGCTTGGAGAGAGAGAAGGCTGTTTCTCCAAGTGGAAATGCTCTTTAACCAGCCTGCATGACCAGCCTGTGTTTTTCTCTGGTGGCTGAACAGCCAGCACATGAGGGGAGGGGAATGTGTGGGATCAGGGCACTGCTTTGGGAATTCCGGTGGACTGAAAGACAAACTCCAGGTGCTGCTCACAAGAGAACAGGAATAAAAGGGGCACCAAAAAGTGTCGGGGGACAAGTCCCAAAATGGAACTCTGGGTGTGCAGCCTCATTTTCTCCTTCAGCACCCACAGGAGAGGGGGCAAAAAGTGGGGGTTGGGACCCCAAAACTATTCGGGGGGGAAATTGGGGATCGAGGGGACAGTGGGAGAGTAGAAGGAACAGGGAGAGGGGTGGAAAAGGGGAATGGTCTGGTGGGTCCGACGGTCCCAAGGGGGTCTTTGGGCACTGGGGGGTTGGGAAAGGGGGGTGGCCCCCCTGAGTTCCCAACTTACTGTGGGATTCTGGGGGCTGCTGGATCCAATCTCAGCCTTGCATTGTGCCAACAGTTGAAGTTTAGAGGAATTACAGAGGTGTGACTGAATCACTTTTGTCCCCTGAGTTTAATGATGACAAATAAGTTCTATTGACAGAAAATGAATTGTTTAGAGTTACAAATCATCAGATAAAAGATCTTCATCTAAATTATTTACTGCACAACATACACACTAAAACTACCAGTAGTACAGGATAAGGGAGGACAGGGCACTACACTAAAGCAATTGTTGAAGCAATTCTACTAAAGGTGACAAACAAGCAATCATTCTTAATTAGAGATGGATGGAACTCCCCCAGAGCAGCGCTCCTGGGGAGATCTCGGCTCTCAACCTCCAGCAGTGACCTTGAGGGGGTCCCCAGCCAAGGCAGGAATCTCCACACACCCCCAAGAAGGGTTCTGTTGGAAGAACCTGCCCCTGGGAAAGGGGACTGGCCCTTTCTGGTAGAAACCCAGGGACTGACAGTCCTTGGACTCCAGGGGTTCCCTCACCATCAGGGGCTTCATTTGGGGTCAAACCAGTCTGGGGTCCAACATCTCCTGCCTTGGCCTGGCCCTCTCTCAGCTCAGCACTGACCCCTTTGCAAATGGGGCATTGTCTTGGGGCCATTGCAGGGGGGATGTCCTGCCCCAGTGTCCCAGTGTTCCTTTAATTCCCAGAGGCCCTGCAGTGTCCCAGTGGCCCCTTGATTCCATGACCTTCTGAAACACCTCAGGCTTCCTTTGGTTCCATGAGGCCCCCCTGTCACAAAGGCCCCTGGATTCCATGAATTCCGCAGTGTCACAAGGTTCCTTTTTTTCCATGGGGCCCTGCAGTGTCCCAATTGTGCCTTGACTCCAGGAGTACCCAAATTCTCCCGGGTTCCTTTGGTTTCAGGAGGTCCCGCAGTGTCCCAGCGGCCCCTTCATTCCAGGCAGGCCCAGGGAGACGAAGGCAAAGACGGAGCCCCGACCCCCGTCAGCATCTTGGGGGGGCGGGGGGGCAGGACCCGGGAAACGGCGGCGGCTGCTGGGAAGGGACTGGGATGGACTGGGATGGACTGGGATGGACTTGGGATGGGATGGACTGGGACTGGGATAGACTGGGATACACCGAGATACACTGGGACCAGGACTGGGACCCAGCAGGACCCCCCGGGAGCAGGATCTGAGCACACTGGGACCCTCCAGGACCAGAACTGGGGCAACAGGGATCATACTGGGAGCAACTGGGACCACACTGAGGGCTACTGGGAGCAACTGGAGGCCACATAGGATATAGTGGGAGTGCCTTGGAGTCACTGGGATCATACTGGTGGAAACTGGAATGTTACTGGGGCATCTGGGAGTGACTGGGAAGGACTATGAGCATGCTGAGGGCTCTACTGGGATATACTGGGAGTGTCTGCAACCATGGTGGGGGTGACTGGGACCATACTGGGAGTGACTGGGACTACGTGAAGGGGAATTAGGACCAGGCTGGGGGCAACTGGAAGGAACTGTGAGTGACTGGATCTACAATAGAAGCAACTGGGATTGACTGGGACTGTCAGGAGGGAGGACTGGGATCATACTTGGAGTGACTGGATCTGTGCTAGGGGCAACTGGGAGCAACTGGGACCATACAACTGGGATCATACTGGGATCACAGTGGGAGAAGCTTGGCCCATGCTGGGAGCAACTGAGACCACACTGAGGGTGACTGGGGTCATACTGGGATCATACCAGGAGTGAGTGGGATCATGCAGGAGGTGATTGGGATCATCCTGGGAGCAACTGGGAGTGCACTGGGGATGACTGGAAGTGGCTGTGAGCAACTGGGATCCTGCTGGAAGCTTCTGGGGGCAACTGGGAATGAGTGGGACCACATGGAGGAAACTGGGAGCAACTGGGAGAGAGCAGGAGTGACTGGGATCATCCTGGGACTGACTGGGCGCTGAATCCGAAAAATCGGTCCGAGAAACTGCTCAGAGACTTTTTTCTCTTTAAGCAGCAAGGTATTTGTTTATTCAACGTTGGGAGCAAGCCAGCTCGCGCTGGACAAACTTGCTCCAAGGTTTGACACAAAATCAGCATTTTTATACAATCTTCAGCTGGGATTAAATGCATATTCAAGTGATTCCAACATCTCTCTCTGCATATTAATAACAGGCGGAGTATAGGTGGAGCTCAGGCGGGGCTTGGGGCGGTGCTTCTCTTGGCCCTCAATCCTGAGGGGACTTCCACTCTTCCTCCATGGCTCTGGGGGCTTCAACTCCTCTTCCTCAGCTTGACCTTCCTTCTCTTCCATTGTTCTTGACCCGCTCCCTGAAGCTTGGAAAAAGCCCTGGCTCCCGGCCTATTCCTCCTCTTCCAATGTCTCCCTGATCCTGCTGTCTCTCTAATTTATCCCCTCGAGGCCTAGGACATGTTCCTGTACTATTCTCTGAAGCTTTGCTCCAGTCAGTAGAACAGAACGAGCACAGATGGTCTTGGATGTTGGGAGCTTGTTAGCAGGCCCAAATTTCTTCGTGAACTCTTTTGGGCCTGGCCTCCTGTTTCACCAGGGACACAGCCCGGGCCCGGGGGTTCCCATTCCCATTCCACGGGTTTGCATTCCTGTTCCAGGTGTTCCCATCCCATTCTAGTTGTTCCCATCCCATTCCAGGTGTCCCCATTCCCATTCCAGGAGTTCCCATTCCCATTCCAGGAGTTCCTATTCCCTTTCCAGGTGTTCCATCCCATTTTAGGTGTCCCCATTCCCATTCCTATTGTCCCTCCTCCCATTCCTGGTGTTCCCATCCCACTTCTGTTTTCCCCATTCCCAGTTCTTGGTGTTTCCATTCCCATTCCAGGGGTCTCCATTCCCATTCCTATTGTCCCCATTCCCATTCCAGGTGTTCCCATCCCACCTCTGTTTTCCCTACTCCCATTCCAGGTGTCCCCATTCCAGTTCCAGGTGTCCCCATTCCCAATGTTTCCGTTCCCATTCCAGGTGTTTCTATTCCCATTCCAGGTGTCTCCATTCCCATTCCTGCTGCCCCCATTCCCATTCCTGGTGTCCCCAGTCTGCTCCCAATGTCCCCATTCCCATTCCAGGTCTTCCCATTTCCATTCCTGGTATTCCCATCCCATTGCTATTGTCCCCATCCCATTCCTTATGTCCCCATTCCAGGCATTCTCATTCCCATTCCAGGTGTTCCTATTTTCAATCCAGGTGTTCCTATTCCCATTCCAGGTGTTCCCATCCCACCTCTGTTTTCCCTATTCCCTATTCCCGAAGCTCTTCCCGTAGTCGGGGCACTCGGGGCTTCCATTACTGGTGGGTCCGTGGGTGGGAGGTCAAGGAAGAGCTCTGCCTGAAGCTCTTCCCACACTCCCCACAGTGGAAGGGCCTCTCCGTGATGTGGAGGCGACGGTGGGTGTAGAGGGTGGAGCTGTCCCACATTCCCTACACGTGTAGGGCTGTTCCCCAGTGTGGATGTGCTGGTGGCTGAGCAGCTTGGGGCTTGTGCTGAAGCTCTTCCCACATTCCAAGCACTTGTAGGGCCATTCCCTGGTGTGGATGCAACGGTGTTTGCAAAGGCTGGAGCTGTCCCTGAAGCTCTTCCCACACTCCGCACACGTGTAGGGCCTTCCCCACTGTGGATCATCTGGTGTCGGAGCAGGGTGGAGCTCTGATTGAAGCTCTTCCCACATTCCCCACACATGTAGGGCCTTTCCCCACTGTGGATCATCTGGTGACTGAGGAGGTGGGAGCTCTGAGTGAAGCTCTTCCCACATTCCTCACACGTGTAGGGCCGTTCCCCGGTGTGGATGTGCTGGTGTCTCAGGAGGTGAGCGCTCCTGCTGAAGCTCTTCCCACACTCCCCACACCTGTAGGGCCTTTCCCCACTGTGGATCATCTGGTGTCGGAGCAGGTGGGACTTCTGATTGAAGCTCTTCCCACACTCCCCACATGTGTAGGGTCGTTCCCCACTGTGGATGTGCTGGTGCCTCAGGAGGTCAGTGCTCTTGCTGAAGCTCTTCCCACATTCCAAGCACCTGAAGGGCTTTTCCCTGCTGGGAGGCTGCTCAGGGACCACCAGCTCGCAGCTCCGCCTCAAGCTCCGGCCGCCTTCCCGGCACACGCTGGCTCTTTCCTCCTCACAGCCCCCTGGGCTGGCTTTGGAGCCCCTCCTGCGGGGGCATCTCCGGCCCTTTTCCTCCCCGCTGCCTTCCTGCGCCGGGGAGCCCTTCAAAACGGCCTCTCCCACCAGGCTCTGCCGCCGGGATTTGTCCTCCGCGCTCTCCGGCCTCACCTCGGGGCCTGGGGCAGGAAGCAACAAGGACACGCAGGGGATTTGCCTCCGGACCACAGGGAAGCCCAAGGACATCCCCCCAACTCCGGCCCCGGCAGGACGGCCACAAAAGACCGACCCAAAGGGGCACTGACTTCCTCCTCACCTGCCTGGGGGGCCCGCGGCATCTTCCTCTTCCTCGCAGCCTCCTCCTCCATCCACCCAAGCTTTGGGAAGCAGAAATCCTGATGGGGGGGGAAAAACAAGGGGTGAGTGCGTTGCCTTGGGTGTTTCTCCTACCCAAGTCCAGCTCTAGGACTTACCGGGCATCTTGTGCCCATAAAAACCTCCAAAACACCAACATTCAGCCCAAAAACCCCTCCCAGGAGTTCCCCCTCTCTGCTCTCTGGGGTTAGGGGGGTCCCCCCTGTCTGGCCTGATGGCACTTCTGCCTGCATTGGGGGTCCCTCTTCTCCGGGCTGCCGGGGGTCCCGCGGCTCCGGGGGGTTCCCACTCGCCGGGGTCCCCTTTAGTGTTGCCAGGGGGGTCCCAGGGCTCACTTCTCCCCACTCTGCCTCCCGGGGCCGGCCGGCCCTCCTCTCTCGCCTCCCACCCTCGCAAACCTCTTGGCGCTCTCGGCTCCCACCCCGCCTCAAGGCCCCCCCTCCTCTCCACACTCCAAGGCCTTCCCCCTCTCCGGGACCCCCGCTTAAGGGGCCCGGCGCTCCCTCTCTGCTCCCCCCCCTCCAGCATTCCGGGGGTCCCCCAGCTCCGGGATCGCCCCTCTCCGCTCTCCCCACTCTGCGGCTACCGGGGTTCCCCCCCGGCTCTCACGGGGGGCCCCCAAACCGCTCTCGCCCCCCCCGCCATTGCCGAGCCACCCCCAGGACCTTTGGGCTGCTCTTCTTTGTGCTCCCGCTCGGCTCCTCCCTCGGCTGGGCCGCCGCTTTTGGCGGGTTTCCTCCTCCGGGATCCGCCCCCTGCAGCCCTTCCCCCCCTGGCCCAGCCCCCTTGGGCCCCCCTTGGGCCCCCCTTGGGCCCCCCTTGCCCAATAAGTCTGATTATACAGACAAGCAATTGGTTTTAATCCACAAAACCCAAATGTAGAACCCAGCACCCTGGGCCATGAACAAAGTGCTGTTCCTTGGGCCCCCCCAAAGTCCAAAGGAAAGGGAGAGGGGATAAAAAACCTACTGGTGGGAGAGCTGTTGCAGTCTGGTCAGAAGTGGTGATTGCAGTCCAGTTGAGGAGGGTGGTCTCAGGCTGGTTGAGAGTGGTGAGCTGCAGTCCTCCTCTGGATCCCACGAGTGCTAAAAAGGTTCCGAAACTCCAGGTTTATATATTCTCCAGTTCAGGCAGGAATGCCCAGTCCTCCCCTCAGAGAGGGGAATTCCATAAAAGGATGTTCAATTCGTTCCTTCAGAGCGGGGAATTCCATAAAAGGCTATGAGGATACTCAGAGCAGGGAATTCCATAAAAGGGTATGAGGACAGGAACACCCCCCCACCTCGCAGCTCCCCCCCCTCCCTTCCCCGACAACAGTTCTTGGGAAAATGGCATGGAAGGCCATAGAATCCACAGTTTTGAGCTACACCCATCCAGTGATGAATCGGTCCCAGCTGTTCTAACTAGGACAGAATTCCAGAGTGGGATCAGGTGGAATTGTGGACTGGGATAAGGGCTGGATTCTGGAGTGGGATTGGGATGGGATTGGGGTGGGATGGATGGAGCAGGATCAGGAGGGAATCCAGAGCAGTTCCTACTCTCCCTGGGCTCCACAGCTGGATCCATCTCCTGGGATGGGAACAGGGACATGGTGACTCCTTTCCCCGCTCTCATCCCAGCAGGAATCACAGCCTGAGCGATCCCGGAGCTGGATCTGCCCCTTCCCTCTCCCTGTGGAAAGGCAGGAGCTGCTGGCAGAGCTCATCCCGCTGCTCCCACCCACCCTGGCCCCCCTGCGGCTCTTCCTGATGGATCAACTTCCTGCTTCTTCCCGTGTGAAACCCAGGACCACAATTATTCCTGAGGCTTTAATTTGGGTGTGAAAATCTCCTGCTTTGGGCAATAAATCCTGGCTCCCTCCTCCGGCATCCGGCAGTTCCTCTGTGGGAACCAGGAATAGGAATGGGGACAGGGGGGACTGGGATGGGGACATTGGGGACAGGGATGGGGACACTGGGAACAGGCTGGGGACACCAGGAATGGGAATGGGGACGTCAGGACTGGGATGGGAACACTGGGAATGGGGATGTGGAAGACCAGGATGGGAACAAGGGGGACAGGACTGGGGTACACTGGGAGAAGGTTGGGGACAACAGGAATGGGAATGGGGACTTGGGGGACCAGGATGGGGACACTGGGAACAAGTTGGAGTCACAAGTTGGGAATGGGGATACCAAGAGCAGGTTGGGGACACCAACAGGAACAGGGAATGGGAATACCAGGAGACAATGGGGAAAGGGATGAGGACACCAGGAACAGGATGGGAAGACCAGCTGAAGGTTGCGGACACCAGGAACTGGGAATGGGGACATCAGGAGTTGGGAATGGCAACACCAGGAATGGGAATGGGGACATGGGGGACCAGGATGGGGTCACGGCAAACAGGCTGGACATTACCAGCAACTGGTAATGGGAACACCAGGAGTGGGAATGGGAATGTGGGGGACCAGGATGGGGACACTGGGGACAGGAACAGGGACACTGGGAGCAGGCTGGGCATTACCAGCAATGGGAATGGGCACGGCAGGAATGGGAATGGGCACAGCAGGAACTCTGTGTCTCTGCTGGCCCCCCGGGCTGTGCCTTGGAGCCCTGACAGCTCCTGCAGGTCGCAGCTTTCCCAAGGCCTGGCAGCCCTCGCTGCCGTTGCCGGTCCTGCAGCGCCGGGCGGGACGCGCTGCGGATCCCGCCGGGCTCCGGCGCTGCCACGGAACCCGCCGGCACCGTCAGCCCGCACGGCACCCACGGCAAGGGGCACCACGGCCGGGCAGCTGCTCCCCACGGCATCGCCAGCCCACAGCACCCGGCAGCTCCCATTGACTCACTGCAGCAGGAGAGCAGCAAAGCCTGGCAGCAAACTCCCAGGGCAATTCTAGGGGCCAAAGGGACGCTTCCAGCAGCATTCCGGACTTGAGTATTCCCGCAGAATTCCTTCTCCAGCTCTGCAGCCTCTCCTGCTGTTCCAGGACTGTCGGCTTTACACTGCCCTCCTGCTGCTCCTGGCTCAGGGCTCGCCAGGTTCAGTGCCCCCTTGGCAGCCCCGGACAAAAGGAGGGCACTGCTCTGCTCTGCTTTCTGCTGCTGAACATCTTCATTCTCCTCCTCGCAAGGACCCACAACTCTCCCGCTTTACAAAGAGCAGCAGCACTTGGCAGGCCCGGCAGGATCTTCCCCACAAAGGCCGTGGCACTGCCCTGTGCTCGTCCTGCCACAGGAGCTCAAGGCTTCTGCACAGCACAACTTCCCAGCAATGACCTCCCTGCTCCAGAGGGATGAGGAGCCTCTGCTGAACTGCAGAGATTCACACACTGCAACCACTGCACTGCCTGCATTTCCTGCCATTCTGCAGCACTTGGGCATCTACTGTGGCTCTTCCTGCTGTTTAAGAAGGAGGTTTGCAAGCTCTGGGAGCTGGATGGAGTTTTGTTCCAGCTGCCAGCTAAGGAAGTTTTCAACCTGTTACGCAATACATGCAATGAAAACTCCAGTGATTTAAGAACTTGGACTCCAGCAGAACTGTTGGTTTATTTATTTCATCAGGAAAAATAGACCAGGAAATAAAGCCATCCTTTAATATATGGAAGTCAAATGAACTCATTTAGGTAAATAAATAGGCTCTAAAAAGGAAGTTACTGACTTTTATACATGGATACATTAGAGAAGGGAACAGGATACAATGCTTGGGATGCTCCTGGGAATACTAGTCCAGAAATGTCTTAGTACAGAGCATTAGACTCCACAACAGAATCCTGCCAAGTAATTATATCCACATAGGAAAGTGAATTGTTGGGGATACTGACCTGGCTTTTGGAGGTATCAGGAGCTCCTAAAAAACAAAGATCTTAAACTGAAAGCTTTATTCAAGTAGCTGAATCTACCCAGCACAGGGCCTTCTACAGCTCATGGTGAGCTTTTTTTGAAGACAGAAAACCCCAAACCAGGCACAATCTTCCACTCCAAAGTCTCACCCAACTGCCTTCATCTCATCCCTGCCCTCCCCCAAGAAGATTCCACCAGCCAAGCCCAGGGCACTCCAAAGGAAACCCTTGGGTGACCTTGTCTGGTGTTCCCTGGGCACTGAGGGAAGAAGAGAAGTTTATCAAGGTGCCAAATGCCCACAGAGATCTTGGAAATCAGCTCTCCAGGATGCTTTGCAGGCCTTCTCAGTCAGCTTGAGCTCTTCAAATACACTTGTCCTCAGCGTTTTCTCTGAAAGGGTCACTATGGTCTGAAGGGTCAAACTCAGAAGTGTCTGAACCTGCAGACAGTCCTTCCTCCCGGGCAGAGCTGCAGCTGCTTGGGAATGTTATTCCCTGCTGGCAGCTTCCCACAGAGCTGTGGGCACACATTCTCCAGGCAGCTCACTGAATGCAGAGTTTCCTTCCAACCTGAAGGGAGTCTTTGCTCTACAACATCTCTCCCCGGTGGCACTGTGTGATTGCAGGCTGGTTCTCCTGGCTCTGCCTGTGTCCTGCTCTCCTTGGAAAGCACCATGTCCGTAAGGATCCAGATGATGATCCTCATCTCGAAGAGAATCAATAAAATATCATTAAACAGGCATAAAATGTTGTGGATCAATCAATGAAATGCCAGATCTATGTGAAAATAGACACAAATACAATGTTGTGGAGCTCCTGGCCCTGCTTTCCCAGCCCTGTGGGGGTGGGAAGCCCCGGGGCCTCACTTCTCTGCCCCCTAATTAGGAACAATTTATTAGGCCAATTAACCACGGAGTCATTTGTCCCTGAGCTGCTTTGTCCCTCTACCAGGCACAGGCCAGCCCGGGCTCCGCAGGCTGCAGGGCTGCTGCGTCCTGTCAGTGCTCAACACCTGGGATTTATTTGCCCCCAAAAGGGAAAACGGCCCCGAATCCCGTGGGCCGAGCGCAGGAGGGGACAGAGTTGTGGCACAAAACTGCAGCCGCCGGGTTTGCCCAGCCCGGGAAGAACCAAGGGCCCCGCAGTGAGGTGGGACCCCCCAGCAGCCCCTGTGTGCCGTGCCCAGCTGAAGCCCTCCCTGGGGCGCTCGGGGCTGGCTGGGCACACTGGGAGCGCTGGGAAGGGCCCCGGCTCGGGGCGGGGCCGGCGGGTGCCCAGCAGTGACTGAGGGGAAGGGCCTTCACAGGGACCCCCCGCGCCCCTGGCTGCCCACGGGAAGGGTTTTTGGTCCCTCTGAGCGATTTGGCGGCGTTTCTGGGCTCGGCGGGGCCGGGCAGGCGGCAGCGGGACACGCGGGGCCCGGGCCGTGCGGCGGAGCCGGTTGGGAACTGCGGGGCGGCCCCAGCGGGGCCCGAGGGCGGAGCGGAGCCGCTTGGGAACGACCCCCGATCCCCCCGGGGCCAGGTCTGATGCCGGGAAAAGCACCACTGATAAGAAGGAGTATCTTGGCCAGCCCCCAGAGCTGGGAAGCATTCCAGAAGAAGAAACTGGTTTTTCAGGCCTGTGACCAAAACAGGATAATTTGGAGAAGGGATGTTCCCCAAATGGTCACCAGAGACCCTCAAGAGACCCCTACTCTGATGTAAATGAGTTCTGGAAACTGATTCAAATGTGTGAGAGAATCTGTGGGAGTGTTTAGTACATATGCATGAGTTTGGGGAAGTGTAATGCACATGTATTAGTTACATCCACAGAAACCAGGGTGTGAGACAGCCCAGTGTGGGGGTGATGGGAGGAGACCCCCGCAGCCCCACCCACGCACCCAATGCTTAAAAACATAAAACCGCTTTCTAATCCTGACATTCCAGTGACAGAGTTTTATTCCCGTTTGGTGACAGTTCCAGTTGCTCCCAGTATGATCCCCGTTGCCCCAGTTCTGGTCCCGAGGGGTCCCAGTCCTGGTCCCGAGGGGTCCCAGTCCTGGTCCCGGTGTATCCCAGTGTCCCAGTCTGTCCCAGCCTGTCCCAGTCCATCCCAGTCCGTCCCAGTCCATCCCCAGCAGCCGCCGCCGTTTCCCGGGTCCTGCCCCCCCGCCCCCCCAGAGCTGCCGCCGGACGCCGCCCCCCCAAGATGCTGACAGGGGTCGGGGCTCCGTCTTTGCCTTCGTCTCCCTGGGCTGGGGCTCGGCCTCCGCCCGTGGGAGGAGCTGAGGGGGGTCCCCGGGGGTCGTGTGTCCCTCCCGGAGCGTGTGTGCCCCCCCGGGACCCCCATCCCGGGGGGAGCCCCCTTTCCCCTGACCCCGGGCTCCCCTTGAATCCCCCTTTCCTGGGCACTGAGACCCCCCTGCATCCCCTTCCCCAGCTCTGTGACCCCCCTGCACCCCCGTATCCAGCTCCACAACCCCTGCAATCCCTTTCCCAGCCCCTGCATCCCCCTGTGCAGGGGGGGTTGCAGGGGTTTGGGGGTCTCACCAGGGCTTTGCCCCAGGACACCCTGCCTCGGGCTCTGGGGGTGGGGGGTGACGGGTGCTCTCGAGCCCCCCCTTTTTTCCGCACCCCTTCCCCACCCCCATTCTGGATCTGCCATTCCAGAGCCGTGGGGGGGCCTCGCCGCAGCCCCCCCGCTGTCCCCGCTGTCCCCTCGGGGCCCTGACGGCCGCCCTGGCGCTGTCCCTCGGGCTGCCCGGGGAGTTGCCCCCACGGGCTCTTGGGGCGGGGCTGGAGGGGTCCCGCTGCCCCTCTGCTGTGTTCAAGCACCTGAGGAACAGGGAGCAAACCCCCAGGTCGGGTTTCCCGGCTGCAAAGCTCGGCGGGGCTGCCCCACCAGGAGGAATTTGGGGCTTGGGGACAGGAACAAAACATGGCATCAATTAAACCTTACTAAAAATTCAAGCATTGGGACAGGAAAAAAATCATCCTTTGGGGTCTTCCCTTTGCAAACACAGACAGAGGGTCCTCACCTGGGGAAGTACCAGCCTGGTAATAATTTTATTTACACTAGTGATGCCAACAATTTCTGCTGGGCATTGATGGGGGGGGTTATATAGTTTTAGTAAGTATAGAAACACTTGGCAGTTGCCAGTGACTCAACAGCAGCTTCCACAGGTATTTTCGTCTCTGTCAGTTGATCCTTGGTCTGTTTTTTTGACTTTTGTTCCTTATAAATATTCCACAGATCACTCCTATGGAACCAGTTTTGCTTGGCTGAGGAGAGCTGTGACTGCTGGGCCCTTGGGGGATTATGAGCTTTTTGTGTTTTTATTTGAGGAGCACAGGAGCATCCAGGCAAAGCCCCAGGATGGAGCAGGACCTGCCCAGGCCCCGGGAGCTCGGGCTGTTGTCCCAGCTCAGCTCGTGGCAGGAGGAGCTGAGGGTGCCCCTGTCCCCTCTGTGCCCCCCCAGGGGTGGCAGAAGCCCCTCGGGAGGCAGGTCCAGAGGCACCATCCCCTGTCCCAGGGGCTCCCCGAGCTGCCCTGCACAGGGTGGGCACATGGGGGGTGGGCTCAGGTGGGTCTGAAGGGCCGTCCAGCACCTTGGGGGGTGACCTGGGGGGCTGGGACTGAAAACCCCTCGGAGCTGTGCA
>NW_024103884.1:0-14446 GCF_003945595.2 Pipra filicauda
TTCCAGATGTTCCCAGTCCCATTCCAGGTGTTCCAATTCCCTTTCCAGGTGTCCCATCCCATTTTAGGTGTCCCCATTCCCATTCCCATTGTCCCTCCTCCCATTCCTGGTGTTCCCATCCCACTTCTGGTTTCCCCATTCCCAGTTCTTGGTGTTCCCATTCCCATTCCAGGTGTCTCCATTCCCATTCCTATTGTCCCCATTCCCATTCCAGGTATTCCCATCCCACCTCTGTTTTCCCTATTCCCATTCCAGGTGTGCCCATTCAAATCCCAGATGTTCCCATTCCCATTCCTGGTGTCCCCAACCTGCTCCCAATGTTCCCATTCCCAATGTTCCCATTCCCAGCCCAGGCAACCCCATTCCCATTCCTGATGTCCCCATTCCCATTCCAGGTGTCCCCATTCCCATTCCAGGTGTTCCCATTCCAGGTGTCTCCATTCCAATTCCAGGTGTTCCCATTCCAGGTTTCTCCATTCCAATTCCAGGTGTTCCCATTTCCATTCCTGGTGTCCCCATTCCAATTCCAGGTGTTCCCATTCCAGGTGTCTCCATTTCAATTCCAGGTGTTCCCATTCCAGGTGTCTCCATTCCAATTCCAGGTATTCCCATTCCAGGTGTCTCCATTTCAATTCCAGGTGTTCCCGTTCCCATTCCTGGTGTCCCCATTCCCATTCCAGGTGTCTCCATTCCCATTCCAGGTGTCTCCATTCCAATTCCAGGTGTTCCCATTCCAGGTGTCTCCATTCCCATTCCAGGTGTTCCCATTCCAGGTGTTCCCATTCCAATTCCAGGTGTTCCCATTCCAGGTGTCTGCATTTCAATTCCAGGTGTTCCCATTTCCATTCCTGGTGTCCCCATTCCCATTCCAGGTGTTCCCATTCCAGGTGTCTCCATTCCAATTCCAGGTGTTCCCATTCCAGTTGTCTCCATTCCAATTCCAGGTGTTCCCATTCCAGTTGTCTCCATTTCAATTCCAGGTGTTCCCATTTCCATTCCTGGTGTCCCCATTCCCATTCCAGGTGTCTCCATTCCCGTTCCAGGTGTTCCCATTCCAGGTGTCTCCATTCCAATTCCAGGTGTTCCCATTTCCATTCCTGGTGTCCCCATTCCCATTCCAGGTGTTCCCATTCCAGATGTCTCCATTCCCATTCCAGGTGTTCCCTCCCCATTCCACGTGTCCCCATTCCCATTCCTTCTGCCCCCATTCCCATTCCTAGTGTCCCCAGTCTGTTCCCAATGTCCCCATTCCAATTCCAGGTCTTCCCATTTCCATTCCTGGTGTTCCCATCCCATTGCTATTGTCCCAATCCCATTCTTTATGTCTCCATTCCCATTGCAGGCATTCTCATTCCCTTTCCAGGTGTTCCATCCCATTCCAGGTGTCACCGCTGACATTTCCCCTGCTGGTTTACCATTAAACCAGCACACCAGGTCTGTGCCCAACGGGGGTCCCTGTGGATCATCCAACGCGGGTCCTCCCATGGCGGATGGAGTTGGAGCAGCGGCCGAAGCTCTTCCCGCAGTCGGGGCACTCGGGGCTTCCATTACTGGTGGGTCCGTGGGTGGGAGGTCAAGGAAGAGCTCTGCCTGAAGCTCTTCCCACCCTCCCCACAGTGGAAGGGCCTCTCCCTGATGTGGAGGCGACGGTGGGTGTAGAGGGTGGAGCTGTCCCACATTCCCTACACGTGTAGGGCTGTTCCCCAGTGTGGATGTGCTGGGGGCTGAGCAGCCTGGGGCTTGTGCTGAAGCTCTTCCCACATTCCAAGCACTTGTAGGGCCATTCCCTGGTGTGGATGCAACGTTGTTTGCAAAGGCTGGAGCTGTCCCTGAAGCTCTTCCCACACTCCGTACACGTGTAGGGCCTTCCCCACTGTGGATCATCTGGTGTCAGAGCAGGTGGGAGCTCCGAGTGAAGCTCTTCCCACATTCCCCACACGTGTAGGGCCTTTCCCCACTGTGGATCACCTGGTGTTGGAGCAGGTGGGAGCTCTGAGTGAAGCTCTTCCCACATTCCTCACACATGTTGGGCCTTTCCCCACTGTGGATCATCTGGTGTCGTAGCAGGTCGGAGATGTGAGTGAAACTCTTCCCACATTCCTCACACATGTAGGGCCTTTCCCCACTGTGGATCATCTGGTGTTGGAGCAGGTTGGAGCTCTTCCTAAAGCTCTTCCCACACTCCCCACACGTGTAGGGCTGTTCCCCACTGTGGATGCGACGGTGGTTGCGGAGGGTGGAGCTGTGCCTGAAGCTCTTCCCACACTCCGCACATGTGTAGGGCCTTTCCCCACTGTGGATCATCTGGTGGCTGAGGAGGTGGGAGCTCCGTTTGAAGCTCTTCCCACACTCCCCACACGTGTAGGGCCGTTCCCCAGTGTGGATATGCTGGTGCCTCAGGAGGTCGGATCTCTTGCTGAAGCTCTTCCCACATTCCAAACACCTGAAGGCCTTTTCCCTGCTGGGAGGCTGCTCAGGGACCACCAGCTCGCAGCTCCGCCTCAAGCTCCGGCCGCCTTCCCGGCACACGCTGGCTCTTCCCTCCTCACAGCCCCCTGGGCTGGCTTTGGAGCCCCTCCTGCGGGGGCATCTCCGGCCCTTTTCCTCCCTGCTGCCTTCCTGCGCCGGGGAGCCCTTCAAAACGACCTCTCCCACCAGGCTCTGCCGCCGGGATTTGTCCTCCGCGCTCTCCGGCCTCACCTCGGGGCCTGGGGCAGGAAGCAACAAGGACACGCAGGGGATTTACCTTCGGCCCACAGGGAACCCAAGGACATCCCCCCAACTCCGGCCCCAGCAGGAGGGCCACAAAAGACAAAAGACTGACCCAAAGGGGCACTGACTTCCTCCTCACCTGCCTGGGGGGCCCACGGCATCTTCCTCTTCCTCGCAGCCTCCTCCTCCATCCGCCCAAGCTTTGGGAAGCAGAAATTCTGCTTGGGGGGGAAAAACAAGGGGTGAGTGCGTTGCCTTGGGGGTTCCTCCTGCCCAAGTTCAGCTCTAGGACTCACTGGGCATCTTGTGCCCATAAAAACCCCAAAACAACAACATTCAACCCAAAGACCCCTCCCAGGAGTTCCCCCTCTCTACTCTGTGGGGTTAGGGGGGTCCCCCCTGTCTGGTCTGATGGCACTTCTGCCTGCATTGGGGGTCCCCCTTCTCCGGGCTGCCGGGGGTCCCACTGCTCCGGGGGATTCCCACCCGCTGGGGTCCCTTTTAGTGCTGCCAGGGGGGTCCCAGGGCTCCCTTCTCCCCACTCGGCCTCCCGGGGCCGGCCGGCCCTCCTCTCTCGCCTCCCACCCTCGCAAACCTCTTGGCGCTCTCGGCTCCCACCCCGCCTCAAGGCCCCCCCTCCTCTCCACACTCCAAGGCCTTCCCCCTCTCCGGGACCCCCGCTTAAGGGGCCCGACGTTCCCTCTCTGCTCCCCCCCCTCCAGCATTCCGGGGGTCCCCCAGCTCCGGGATCGCCCCTCTCCGCTCTCCCCACTCCGCGGCTACCGGGGTTCCCCCCCGGCTCTCACGGGGGGCCCCCAAACCGCTCTCGCCCCCCCCGCCATTGCCGAGCCACCCCCAGGACCTTTGGGCTGCTCTTCTTTGTGCTCCCGCTCGGCTCCTCCCTCGGCTGGGCCGCCGCTTTTGGCAGGTTTCCTCCTCCGGGATCCACCTCCTGCAGCCCTTCCCCCCCTGGCCCAGCCCCCTTGGGCCCCCCTTGGGCCCCCCTTGCCCAATAAGTCTGATTATACAGACAAGCAATTGGTTTTAATCCACAAAACCCAAATGTAGAACCCAGCACCCTGGGCCATGAACAAAGTGCTGTTCCTTGGGCCCCCCCCGAGTCCAAAGTAAAGGGAGAGGGGAAAAAAACCTGCTGGTGAGAGAGCTGTTGCAGTCTGGTCAAAAGTGGGGATTGCAGTCCAGTTGAGGGGGGTGGTCTCAGGCTGGTTGAGAGCGGTGAGCTGCAGTCCTCCTCTGGATCCCACGAGTGGTAAAAAAGTTCTGAAACTCCAGGTTTATATATTCTCCAGTTCAGGCAGGAATGCCCAGTCCTCCCCTCACAGCGGGCAATTCCATAAAAGGATGCTTAGTTCTTCCCTCAGAGCGGGCAATTCCATAAAAGGATATGAGGATGTTCAGTCCATAAAAGGGTAGGAGGGTGCTCAGGACATCCCCCCCACCTCGCAGGCCTCTCCTGACAACAGTTCCTGGGAAAATGGCATGGAAGACCATAGAATCCACAGTTTTGGGCTGCACCCATCCAGTGAGGAATCGGTCCCAGCTGTTCTAACTAGGACACTGTGTCCCTCATCGCTGCCATCATCATCATCATCGACCTCGTGGGAGTCGGTGTCTGGAAGCTCCGATCCGGTAACTCCCAGGATGGGGGTCGGGAAGGGGCACGGATCCGCCCGGCAGCATTCCGGGGATCCTGTGCCACGGGTGCTGATCCCGCTTTCTTTCCATAGGGAAGAGGGAGGGGAATGGATACGACCCCGCGCCCACCAGTGAGTCCCAGCAGCATGTGTGGATCCAGATCCTCTGGGCAGGGATCCCAGGATGGAGGCCGGGATTCCAGAGGGGAATGGGGGCCTAATGGCTGGAGTGGGATTGGAAGGGGATTCCAGCTCAGGGCAGGATTCCAGAGTGGGATCGGGTGGAATTGTGGACTGGGATCAGGACTGGATTCTGGAGTGGGATTGGGGTGGGAAGGATGAAGTGGGATTGGGGTGGGATGGACAGAGCAGGATCAGGTGGGATTCCAGAGCAGTTCCTACTCTCCCTGGACTCCACAGCCGGCTCCATCCCCTGGGATGGGAACAGGGACATGGTGACTCCTTTCCCCACTCTCATCCCAGCAGGAATCACAGCCTGAGTGATCCTGGAGCTGGATCCGCCCCTTCCCTCTCCCTGTGGAAAGGCAGGAGCTGCTGGTAGAGCTCATCCCGCTGCTCCCACCCAACCCGGCCCCCCTACAGCTCTTCCCGATGGATCAACTTCCTGCTTTTTCCCGTGTGAAACCCAGGACCACAATTATTCCTGAGGTTTTAATTTGGGTGTGAAAATCTCCTGCTTTGGGCAATAAATCCTGGCTCCCTCCTCCGGCATCCGGCAGTTCCTCTGTGGGAACCAGGAATAGGAATGGGGACAGGGGGGAATGGGATGGGGACATTGGGGACAGGGATGGGGGCACCGGGAGCAGGTTGGGGACAGCAGGAATGGGAATGGGAACTCCAGGAATGGGAATGGGGACATTGGGAGCAGGTTGGAGTCACCAGGAATGGGAATTGGGACACCGGGAATGGAAATGGGGACATGGGAGACCAGGATAGGGATAGTCGGGACAGGAACGGGGACCCTGGGAGCAGGTTGGCACAGCAGGAAGTGGGAATGGGGAGAGGGATGGGAACCCCAGGAATGGGAATGGGGACAGGGATGGGAAAGTGTCTCTCCAGGAGTTGGTTCAATACAAAGGTCGGTCCCTGGCTCGAGGCCACGGGAAGCCCCTTCTTTGGGAATGTCTGGGAAGCAGGTGTCAGAGGTTTGAAAAGAGGTGTTGGAATTGTTTCCCAGTGTCCCCCCCATTGCCATCTGTGTCTCCCGGGATGGGGTGGGTTGGAGCGGAGCCGCAGGCGCTGGGCAGGGGCAGTGGGGGGAGGGCGGCTCTCGGGGACACCGCGGTGGCCGCGGGGAGGGCGGGGGGTCCTTTGTTCGGGGGCTTTTGGGGTTTGTCCGGGACCGGACAGAGCGGGAGCTGGTTTTGGCCACCTTCTTCTCTTTTCCTGAGAGGAAGTTTTTTCCCCATGGGACACCTCGTGGAGAACGACAGAGAGAGAGAGAGAGAGAGAGAGAGAAAGAGAGAGAGAGAGAGAGAGAGCCCGACCCATCTGGGAGCGAGGTGTTCTGCTTTGGGGACTGCCCCTGGGAAAAGGGACTCCTTCACTGCTGGCTGCGAGCACACGGGGCTGCGAGAGCTTTGAACTGCCGGGACAGTTTCTCCCCCCCACCTGGGCATTTGGGACTTTGTTTGGTTTCTTCTGAAAGTTTTTGGTTGCACCATTTGTTGTTTATTCAGATTTTGTCAATAAAAAGCTGTTTCTTTTCCACACTTCCACCTGAAGTCTCTTAATTTCTAAGTTGTAATCTTGTTGAACTAAGACCCAGTACAACCAAAAATGCCGGGAAAAGGGGGATTGGGCATCCTCAGTCCCCCATCTCCCTCTTGTTTGGGGCAACTCTGAGCTCCGGGACAATTTATCCTCTGTTTGAGGTTCCCCTGATCTGTGGGAGCCCTGGGTGGCTGGTTTGGGGTTGCCCTGAGCTTTGGGAGCCCTGGATGGGCACTTTTGGTGGGCCCTGAGCTCCCCCCTCCTCCGCAGCCCACGGACCCCCCCGAACCCCCCAGCCCCGGGGCTGCCGCGGGGGCCCCCAACGGCCCTCAGCCAATCCCAAAGCGCCCACGCCGCCCGCGCCCAATCCCAGCGCGCCGCGCTGATGACTCATCAGTCGCCGGGAAGACGCCTCGAAAAAAGGGCCCCAACTGCGCCCTCAGCCAAGCCCAGCGCGCCCCAAACCCCCCAAAACGGCGCCGCCCGGCTGGTTTGGGGCTGTCAGCAGCTGTCCGGCGCTGGGCATGGAGCGTGTGCGGGGAGCTGGGGCCGTGCTGGCGGTGCTGGTGGTGCTGGGAGCCCCTCCGGCTGCGGGCGAGGAGCTGTCGGGTGAGCGGGGGGGCGGGAAGGGAGTCGGGTGGGAAAGGGGGGGGAAGAGGGGAGAAAAGAGGGGTTGGGAGCCCCAAAAGTGAGTGGGAGGGGGGTTGGAAGGCCCGGAGTGAGTGGGAGGTGGGTGGGAGCCCCAAAGTGAGGTTGGGGGGGTCTGGAGATTGTGGTACCGGTGGGAAAGGGGTGGGAGAGGGGGGCAAGCGGGTGTGGGAGAGCAGGCAGAGGGGTGCCCTGGGGGTTCCTGGGTGTCCCTTGAGCCCTGGAGCGGTTCCCTGGTGCTCTGGGGGGTGGGATCCGCATTGGGGGGTCCCCAACCTCCCTGTCCGTCCCCGGGGGGCTGATGGGGGGTTCCCCCCCAGCCAAGAGCCGGTGCTGGGGCGTCCGTGGGGCAGAGGGGGGTGGGAAAGGGGGGTCCGGGGTGTCCCCCTGAGCTCCCAGCCTGCTGTGGGGGACTGGGGGATGATGGGGGGCACGGGGCACCCCTTGTCCTGTGTCCTGCACACACAGGGGTGTTTCAGGAGATGTTAAAGTTCGAGTGTCACTTCATCAACGGCACCGAGCGGGTGAGGAACGTTCTGAGGAAAATCTACAACCGGGAGCAGTACGTGCACTTCGACAGCGATGTGGGGGTGTTTGTGGGGGACACCCCGTACGGGGAGAAGTTTGCCAAGAAATGGAACAGCGACCAGGAATGGCTGGAGTATGCACGGTCTCTGGTGGACACGTGCTGCCCTCAAAACTACAAGCTGTACACCCCGTTCAGCGTGGAGAGGAGAGGTGAGCGTGGGGCAGAGCGGGTCGCCTCGGGCCCTGCCCCAGGAATGACCCTGGAGCCCCTCAAACCTTCCCTGCGAATCACCCCAGACCCCTCAGCCCTCCCTGTGCCCGTCCCGTGGCCTTTTGCCCCCTCCCAGTTCTTCCCAGTCCATTCCAGTCCATTCCAGTCTCTCCCAGTGCCCCCCCCCGTCTCTACCCCGATGGGGCCACCGAGCTCACGCCTCTCAGCCAATCCCAGCGCGTCTCTCTGATGACGCTCCAGTTGCCAGGCAGACCCAAACCAAAGAGTTCCCTCACCACGACTCAGCCTCCCAGGCCGGATCACTTCCTTCCCAGTCCAGAGTAGTCCATCCCAGTCCTTCCCAGTCACTTCCAGACCCTCTCGATCCGTTCCCAGTCGTTCTCACTTCACTCCCACATCTCCCAACTCTCTCCCCAGTGCCCCCCCCAGCCCATCCCCTTCTCCCCCACTCTATTCCCAGTCCCTCCCACTGCCATCCCAGTCCCTCCCAATGTCCTCCAAGCCCTCTGCCCTCCCTCCCAGTGCCCCCCAGCTCAGCCCAGTGTCCCAGGGCAACTGGGAGGGAGTTTGGTGGGTGCTGGGGGTGATAGGAGGGGTGTTGGAGGGTCCTAAAGGGTCTGGGAGGGGCTGCGTGGGATCCCTGCAGGGACTGGGAAGGGACTGGCAGGAGGTTTCAGGGACCCCCGGGTGGGCTGGGGGAGAGCGGGCCGGGCTCTGTGGGGTGCCGGGTGGTGCGTGGGAGGAGGTTTTGGGGGTGCTGACCCCCCCGGCTCCCCCCAGAGATGCCACTGGACACCGTCCGCAGCAAGATCCTGGTGGGGGTCAGGGGCTTCGTCTTGGGCTTGGTCTTCCTGGCGCTGGGGCTCGGCTTCTACCTGTGGGAGAAGGTAAAGGGGGGTCCCCAAATGGGGGTCATGGCTCCCCCCTTGCTCTCCCACAGCCTCTGGGCCCCCCCTGCCCCCTCAGCCCTTTTTCTCTCACCCCCTTTTCTCTCCCCACAGAGCTCCTGAGCCACCGGCGGCCGCAGCCCCTCCCCGTGGCCTCGGGCCCAGCCGGGACCCCCCAAACCCTGTGCTCATTTGGGGGGTTCGCCTGTCCTGTCCTTCCCTGCTTTTCTTCTCACCCCACCCAGCTGTTCCCAGTGTTCCCAGTAAAGCTTCTCAGTGCTCTGCAGTCCTGGGTGTTGGGGAGAAGTGGGGGGGGCTCTGAAAATCCTGGGAACGGGGGGGTTTGGGCATATCCAGTCCCCAGAAATGATGGAGAATGGTTTGGGCAATCCCAGACCATAAAACTCCTGGGAACAGGGGGGGTTGGGCACATTCCAGCTCCTCAAATCTTGGAAAAGAGGGGTGTGGGCACCATCAGTGTTTGAAAAACACAGGAACAGAGGGTTTGAGAACATTCAGACTCCAAAAGTCTTGGGAACACAAGTGGTATGGGCTCTCCTACACCCTAAAAATCCCAAGGACAGGGGGGTTGGAGAACTCTTAGACCCCCAAATATTGAAAAACAGGGGCTTGGACATTCCCAGACGCCATCAAAATCCTGGGAACAGGGGGTTCGAGCACTCCCAGACATTAAATATTCTGGGAACAGGGGGGGGTTGAGCACTCCCAGAACCAAAAAATCCTGTATAAGAGAGGTTTAAGCACTTGCAGACCCAAAAAATTGTCAGAACAGGGGAACTAAGGCACTGAGAGGCCCCAAAAATTGTGAGAACAGGAGCACTGAGATAAAAATATCTGGGGAATATGGGGGTATGGGCTCTCCTAGACCTTAAAAGTCACAGGAACAAGGTGATTAGGGCAGTCCCAGACTCCAAAATATTAAAATATAGGGGTTGGGACATTTCTGCATCAAAAGCTTTTGGGAATAGGGGGGTTTGGGCACTCCCAGACCCACAAAATCCTGGAGAAAAGTGGTTTGGTCACATGCAGAGCTCAAACAACCTGAAAACAGGGAGGTTTGTGCAATGTCAATCCACCCCAAACCCCAAAATACAGGATTTTGGAGTATTCAGGCCCCAAAAATCATGGGAACATGGTGGTATGCCTCTCCTAGACCTTAAAAACAGCCAGGACAGGAGGTTTGAGGCACTCCCAGAGCCCAAAAGATTGGAAAAGAGGGGCTTAGATACTCCTAGACTACAGAAAACAGGAGGATTTGGGCAAACTCAGACCAAAAAATCCTGTGAACAGGGGGGTTAGGGCACTCTCAAATCCGCAAAATCCTGGAGAAAGATGCTTTGGACACATCCAGAGCTCAAAAATCCCGGGAATAGGAGGGTTCCTGCACTCCCAGAACTACAAAATCATGGACAAAGGTGGTTGGGGCACATCTAGACCCTAAAACCCCTGTGAACAGGGGGGTTGGGGCACTCCCAGACCCACGAAATCGTGGAGAAAGGTGGTTTAGGCTGTCCCAGAACTACAGAATCTGGGAAAAGATGGGGGTTATTGTCGCTGATAAGTGTCGGAACGGCCAAAGCGACACAAAAAAAGGTTCCAGCAAAGTTTATTCCAAGAAAAAAGCAGGGACAACCGGGGCTGCTGCGCAGCCCCTTAAGTACAGTTTTTGAACACACGTAATGCACATGGATAGGACAGTTCAAACTTTCACACCAGAATTCTTACAGCTAATAGGTGCATTTTCTAAACTCTACTTTCTCACAACAACTTTGCTCTTTCTCAAAACAGCCCAGTTCTTTCCCACAACAGTCCCGAGCACCTGCTCTTATTTTTCTCTCATGTTGATGTTCTTCCCAACCACTCTCGTTCAAAACAGGTCCTTGTTCTCATGAGACAGTGCTCCTGTTCTCATGAGACAGTGTTCTCTGTTCACAGCTTCTTCAGGATGCATCAGTATGTTGTCAGGATCAGGGCCTCCATTTTCAGTCCTCTCTTTTCAGTCCATCTCAGGGGTATACTTTGATCTGGTCAACATCTATTGCTTCATCAGTATGTGCCAAGGTGCTGACAGACCCGCTGTCACCCGTGACAATTCCCCCTTTTTTGTATTTGTGCGACAAAGATGGCCTTAACAGTCTGTTGCAGGGCCCTTTGCAACAGGCTGATCAAGCAAGGCATCAGTATCGACAACCCCTGATTCAAAGCTAAGAAGAAATGCAGCATTTCCCAATGAGGATGGATAACAACACTTCACCAAGAAAAAAGAGAGTTCATCTACCATCTAGAATAAGGACGCACTATGGTCCGACAGATTCATGTAACACATTCCTTTAAAATCTTGACACTCATGTAAAGTATTTTTTAAGTCTACACACATATATATCTACACAGTTTCTCTCTCTCATACAATCTTTTTCCAGTCATTCATTGGTGGCCACCTCAGTCACACTTCACTCACACATAGCTGGAATTTCTATTATACTTTTACATTTTAATTACACACTTTATATTTTAAGTAGTTATTGACTGTGTACTTCTCAGTTTGTCATCTTTGGCAGTCACGTCCAACAACTGTACCCGGCCTGAAAAGGAATACATACAAGGAACATAAGGCCTAACAAATTTAAATGAGATCTACTCCGATTTAGCATCTGTTTATGCACCTGCATGGTCTCTTTCCCCCCTTTTTATATTTTAAAATGTTCATTTGATGTGTAAAATGTTTTCTTGACAACAATTTGTCCTATAAGTGAGTTAGGAATCTCTGTATAATTGTTTTAGCTCTGGAAAACCAGCAAATTACAACATTACTTGTCTTTACAGTTTTTCAAAACTTCCTAAATTGTGGAGAATTAAACCAATGTCTGAGTTGCATGAGTAATGTGTGATTGGCAGCAACACATGATTTCTGTCTATAGTCGGTACCTAGAAAAATGAATAGATAAATCATTATTACAGTCTGCTAATACAGCTTGAAATTCAGGGTCTTCTGTGAGAAGTCAGTCCAAGTCGTCTCTGATGTCTGGGACGTAATTGACTCTCAGCTCTTGTTCATCTGCTTCTTTTAGTTGTTCTTCACCTTTAATAAAAAACTCACAAATTTGTTATTAATAGTTCAGTCAGTTTTAAGTGGGTATCATGGGTAATTTTGCAGTTTTTCTTTGAAACTGAAGGCCTAGTGATGATTCTTTGCAGTATAATTCTCTCTGTAGGAGATAGGTTATATGGCTTGGTTTTATGAATCTTTTCCTGGAGCATTCTTCAATCCTGCTTCTCAAAGAACATTGGTTAGAACAATCACATTTAGTTTTTGCTCATCTTTTTAGGTCTCTAACTTCTGTATTTACTTTTACTTTGCTTTTATCATTTTGAGCAGCATTTTATCATATTGTACTGCAGAAAAATTCTCTCCTATTGTAAAGGAAAACACTGAATTTCAGGAAGGTCACTGTAACTTCAATAAAAGCAAATAGCAGCTTTCATTATGAAGAAACAATTGACCGTTCAAAATCCCAGCATATGGAAATCTTTCAGAGGATGGGATTACTGATTTTTATAAGGTCTCAGTTGCATAATTGGATTAAATATAGTTTTGTATCTTTTACTTTTCTATTATCAAGCCACACATGGCTTGTGATTTGAACAGGATTCACAAATTCATAGGGCAGATTCCTGCCTCTCTGAATGTAAAAATGAAACTGGAGAACAATCATGTCCTTTTAAAACTTAAGCAGTCTCACCCAGCCTCTGAAACGATATGATCAGCTAGAATTTATAAGCAGCTAATTCTGAATTTTTACTGATATTTATATATATATTTCTGGGATATGCCTGAAAACTTTAAACATCTTATTTAAACAAAATAACAAAATAACAGTTTAACTTATATCGATGTATTTAAGAAGTTAACACTCTTAAAGTAGCTCTCAACTTTAGCAATTTACATAAAGCCACAGTAAAACTCACTCAGGCTGCTTTAAACTAGGGTTTTGCTCATAAGAGTATACCAGGGGATCCAGAATGCACACCTTGCAAAGCAGCAACAGTTCTGGTTTAAGCTTGTCACCTGATAACAGGGACACACCTCTGCTGCTTAGCACAGAGACTAGGACAGATGCAGTTTAAACTTGAAACACTGTCTGTTGTTAGGCAGTTTCCTGTATTATAACTTTAGATTTTATCTCTCTTTCCACAAAGGTGGAAACTTTCAGCTAGAAACAGTTTATTTATTTTTCCCTTTTTGCTCTGGCAAAAACTGCCCCTGTCAAATAAGATATTTTTGAGCTAGGTATTCCACCAAATAAGTCTACCTTAAAGCTAACTGTAAAATACAGAAGCAACAAAAGAATGTTTACAGAGCTGTTTGAGCAGGGGGGGGAGAGGGAAGGTAGAGCAGCCGTGCTTAGAGCTCTGCCGGAGAACCGCTCCCCCCACATGCATTGGAATTTTCTTATCACAGACAGTTGTCAGCAGTTACTTTAAAAACTCTATTTCTCCATTACATTTATGTATGTATTTTAAAACAAGTTTGCTTATTTTAATGAACAACTTCAGAAAACAGTTAGTGAGACTATGTTATGAAATTGTAAGACAATTTCTTTCTCCAATCAGAAGGTTACAAAGTTGCAATTTCTACAAAGTAGGATATTTGATTCTCCTCCCAGCTCTGAGGGAGTGAATAAAGTTTCTGCTTAGTTACCAAGCAACAGACCATCTCTATCATGTGAAATACACTCTGTTTCTTTCCCTGGCAAGGCTGAATCTTTTCAAGGGAAGGCTTTTTACTTTCCTTTTTCCTTTTTCTCCTGGCAAAAAACTTTGTTTCTTCACATACACACACACAGTAACAATAATATTGTGAGCTCACGAAAAACACATTCCACAGACACTGCAGTTAACACAAGAATTAACAGAAATATCAGAAGGCAGTTTTTTTGCCCCCCTTTTTCTTCCCCCCCCAGTAGGGATCGTCATCTTCAGGCTTCCATGACACCAAACTTGATTTGTTGCATATTTTTCTGTGTTTTATCTTACACACATTGTGAGACTGAAACAGCCAATTAGTACATGAACAAAAAATAGGTAACTCAGGCTGCGAAGAAGCAAGAAAAGGAGGTAGATGCTGACTTTTAAGTTCAAAGGCTTATACAGGGACGGGCTTTGCTGTCTTGTTTTCTACCCAGCTCCCGTTGTTCTAATTTATCTCTGTCCCTCTTCATTCGCTTATATATCTTGATTTGAATTTCTTTTCTTAGTTGTTTTCTTGGTGGAGTTATCTGGTGGGAAAACTGCTTTTTCTGCAGCAGTGGCAATGGAGAGGGGGGGTCCTTACTTCTTTTCTGTCTCCGGGAGTGAATTATTAAATTTTTCTGCATTTTTTTTGCTTGGAGGTGTAGTTCAAGGACAATTTGTTACATCGGCAACCTGCTTATCTTTCTGGGCAACTGCGTTTCAGAGTTTTAGTTCTTATATGAATTATTGCATAGATCGTTGCCTCCCATACTCTTCTAAATCTTTCAAAGTCTCACGGAGCAAGTGTTAGGCAAACACATGAAATGCAACTTAACGTAGTAGCTTCAAAGCCTTATTTTCAGTACTATAACAGCACACGTCGTAAATTAAATTCAACAACCTTGACATTCTTTCGGTTTAAGAGGGATTTCCATGTGGATAGAACCACACTTTCCTCCTTCGTTATGTGCTGTCCCCTTGTTAAAATATAGTCCCCGGTGGCACCCCCGTTAGCTTACCTAATGAGGGTCAAAAAATTCAGGTCCGGACCATTTCGCGGGAACCCCCCGCTCTCAAGCTTCACCGGGCTCCGTTCCCCCTGTGCCTCGCCCCACAGGTCCAATCTCTCTCTAGGAGAGAAAATCCTCTGCTCTTTCCCCCTCTAGGAGGGAAGTCACGGCAGCTCCGCAATTGGAGATACATCCGTCTTCAACGTTGCAATCACGTCGGCGTCGCCAGATGTCGCTGATAAGTGTCGGAACGGCCAAAGCGACACAAAAAAAGGTTCCAGCAAAGTT